>NW_012133175.1:11957-73909 GCF_000313525.1 Fibroporia radiculosa | reverse complement strand
CCAAAGGTCACCCGCCACCCATTAGGCGCTGAGCTAAGCGGAAGCGAATGCGCCGCCACCGCCAGCCGCCGCTCCGCTGCGTACGTCCACCAGTCTGGACTTTCTAATGGTTTTCCACAGGCTGCTCCTGCTCACATCATCTCTCCTTCTGTTCTCCTCCGAAACAATAGGCTCTCCAGTCTTACAGCTGCTAGCACCCCAGCCGAGACCGCTCGTTATCTGGCATGGACTCGGCGACACGTACGGCTCACCCGGGATTCTGGAATTTATCTCGCTTGTCCAGGATGTACACCCCGGAATCTTCGTGCACTCTATACATCTGGACACGGACTTGAAGGAGGATCAAAGGGCCACTTTTGTGAGTCATCCACTTTCTTTCTTCCAGTGGTATCAAGGCCAGTGGTTGACCCTTTGACCCGTTGCCGAGTCAAAAGAGTCAGACTGTCAACGGAACAGTTTTGCTAGCCATAATGATTCATAGCACTCCCTGTCTATAAACATGACACATATCAACGTGTCGGTGAACTATGCTTATGGCTAGCAAAACTAATGGCGAGCACCGGCGAGTACGCCTTTGGCGTGCTTGGGCACCTCAGCCATCGGTGGGCTCGCTTATGAGGGCCGGCAAGCATCCCCAAACGGTTTGAAATTGGAACTTTCGCGAGAAGCATCTCTTCGTTGACGTTCTCCCTCTCGATCTGAGGGTCATGATCATGCGTGGGCACACAAAATCATATGACGGTCCCGAATTGTCGCATGACGGGACTCACAAAGCTAGACCGTCAGCCGGGTGCATTGACTGACACCACTGTCTGGCTAAAAACGTCCCATTACACATTCAATCTGATGGCTGTCACGATGTATCAATACATAACGTATTGCGCGACGTGCAGCCGTGAAGGTCTGCAACTGTCCGCTGGGATTTCAGGGGCATTGAATTGCCTGCGCGCGAATCGGGGATGCACGCGCTAGCAGGTGGAAGAACATAGATGCCGGGTCGTGCTGGCCATGGAGTCCGACAGAAATCCGTCAAGGCGGGGAGAACGGCCGGGAGTCCAGTAGTCGTCGATTTGGCTGCGAGTAGGGGGCTTTGATGTGAGACTACTCTGACGTGCTAGAATGCATGCGTTGGACACGTCCGGATGCCGAGCGTCGTCCTACCGTGGCTGAGGCCTGTGGTGGTTGTGTCAGTCAATATCGTCATTATATTTCTTCATCATCCGCTGGCGGCACAGCAATCATCGCATAAAATACCGCTAACTTCCACTCTCACAGTATGGTAACGTCGACGAACAGGTTGATCTCGTCTCGGAGCAACTCGCGAATATAACTGAGCTTGAAGAGGGTTTTGACGCAATCGGCTTTTCGCAAGGTATCACTTTTTTCTTTAGAATGCGAGCTCGGTATTGAGTTTTTGGTTATACAGGTGGACAGTTCTTACGCGCATACGTAGAACGATACAATTCCCCACCAGTACACAACCTCATTACGTTCGGCTCCCAACATATGGGTATTTCGGACATCCCGGGCTGCCGTCCATGGGATCTTGTCTGCCAGCTTGCGCGACGGGCAGCTATGGGCGGTGTCTATTCTGAATGGGCACAGAAGAATCTCGTACAGGTATGTTGACTTTCTCCTTTTTTCATTCGAATGACGCTGAAGTCCCGACCTGTCTCTCCGTGCCAAATGTAGGCACAGTACTACCGAGATCCTGCACGGATGGATACATACCTTTCTTCGAACCACTTCCTCACTTCGATCAACAACGAGCTTGCAGCTACTGCAAATAATACCTACGCCTCAAATTTAAGCTCCCTCAGCAAGCTCGTGCTCGTGCTCTTCCTCCGTGACGACACTGTCGTTCCCAAGGAGAGCAGCTGGTTTGGCTCCTATGCCGTGCCGGACGACAAAGCACTTCACAATGTGGCTGATAAGACGATCGTGCCGATGCGCTTGCAACCACTATACCTGCAGGACTGGATTGGGCTTCGCGCGCTTGATGAGCGTGGCGATGTCCTCCTCGAAACGTGTCCGGGTGAGCATATGCAGGTGACGAGAGACTGCTGGGAGCCGCTTGTCAAACGGTTCGTTGGTGGTGCGACCACTAAATACGTGGTTCCCGACCGGGAGGTGCTACTTGTGCAGCGGTGACTGAGTTGCCTTGCTCTGTCGTGTCCCACTCCTGCCCAATACCGGCCACCTGGATGTGTTATCGTTTCTTGCGCTTGACGTGAGATGGCGTTACTGTTTCCTACCCAGTTATTTTGGAAATGGAATCTTCTTGTGAAGAATGAGAGTGCATGTATTTTTATGCCGGTGATGTTCGTACAGCTACAAGAACTATACTGTTACAATGTGATGAGTGTGTATGCAAGAACCTGAATATGCGTGATTGATGATCGATAAATGGTGTATGTCCGTGATAGTGGAAATATAGATGAAGATCAGGCGACAATGGGCAAGGCTGTATCTGGATCGCTGCTACGCCCAACGTCAGCAATTCGTACACGCTTGCCAGAGAGGTGCGCACTCACTCGACGGTCGTGGGCAGAAAATCGATACATTCGCGTATGACCCTCAGTGTCTCCTTCTTGTCATACAGTACCCGCTCGCAGTTCGTGCACCGTGCATCCCAACATGCGCGTGCCGCGGGCCACTCGAGAAGCCCATGGTTGCACACCGTGTCGCCCAGCGGCCGCACATCCATCTCGAGGATGATCACGTACTTGAGCTCGCGCCAGGTGTGATAGTCGACGATGCACCCGCAGTGCGAGCACGACGTGTCCCCGCCGTCGTTCACGAACGGTGGATCGTCCAGCCGCCGCCGGAGCGCCTCCCGCCGGCTGTGGTGCAGCTCGAACAGGCTCAGCAGCGCGGCCGTCCCCAGTTTCTGCAGAGCAAGCCGGTGCTCGGACGCATGCAGATTCAGCGTGAGCGTATGCTTCGACGCCATTCGTGCCTCCTCCAGCCATCCATACCGGCAGGTGATCGCATAGAGCCGCAACGGATCCGCGATGAACGGCGCGGTCGTGACGAGTGCGCGGACGATAGACATAGGCCCTGGCATGTCGTACTTCTCCGCGGTCTGGAGAATGGGCTCGATGATATCGTAAGAGTCGAGTGGGGGGATGGGCATCCCAGAGATCATACGAAGAACACCCTCAAGGGTCGGCGTGTCCTCGTCAAGGTAGATTATGTCCGCTTGGGTTGGCGTTGCGCTGGCCTCCTTCTTGGCGGGGAGTGTGAACATGGCACGAAACCAGCCCGACGCGATCTTTAGTGTGAAGGAATGCATGCGAAAGAGGGTTCGGTCTCTTGAGCCCAAGATAATGTCTGCATCGACGGAGGAGAAAAGCGAATGAAAGGAGGGCGGCGCTTGGGAGTCCTCGACATTGATGTCGCAATCTGCTTGCATATAATTTGATGAGCGTACCTAGAGAGAGCTACGAGATTCACGACGTCGTTGAGAGCGACACCGAATCTCGAGGATAAGAGCAAAATGAATATGGCTGAAAGAGCTTGTGGTTGCAGAAGCGGTCGGCATTAAGTAGTATTAGATTCGGCTCTAGTGTACTTGTTATGTAATTACATTAACGATTCGGTTGTATCCGCGCTCGGCTCGCGTGACACAGGCATTTCCTGGCTCGCTGCTGCGCGAAGCGGCATCTGAGTCAAACAATATTCTGTAATATTCCTACAGCCGGCTTTGTGAACTCCTTCAACGTAAGAGGACAGCGGGACGGCCAAGCTACGCCCTATGAAAAATATCTAAGGGTGGTGTAGGAATGTCGGTGACTGCCGACGAGCAACTAGCGCTGAGTTTCAATGAGTGGCTGAAAATGTGGCTGAAGGTGAACTTTCAATAAGCTCTTCTATCACAATGATCATAACGGAGACTCTTGCACCGCACTTGAAAGGAAGATAAACCTCGACCTATTCCTTGTATTTATTCTAGCCTAGAATTGACTCGTAAGTTTAAATCGTACTCAGTGCATTCAAGACTGCATCAGTGCGCTAGCAGAATTCCACCGTCGATCTAACAAGAGGATATCAGTATCGCGTTTCAACCTCAATCAAAATACTTATATCCTCACCGCAATAACCGTACCAGAGACAAAGCTTCCTGCTCTCGATCCAAGGTAAAGAACCGTGCCGACAACATCCTGTGCCTCACCAATCCTACCAATTGGAATAACGTCTTTCAACCGTGAAATGAAGCTTTGAGGGTTGCTGGGATCGTTCATTTCGGATGGAACGTTTGCCGGGGCGATGCTATTCACGCGTACGCCCAGTCTAGTAAGCTTATCGGCCAGACTCTGCGTGACACTGTGAGCAGCAGCCTTGGATGCCGCGTAAAGGTGTCCTTGGCCCTTGTAATAAAACGCGGAAACTGATGTGTTGTTGACGATGCATCCGCGCCCTTCGCGGAAGCCCTCATTTGTCTTCGCAGCGCGGACAAGGTAGGGAAGAACGCACGCGGACATCCACTACATGTCGCAAAATATCAGTTAGTCGTCGTCTAGCCTACCAACCAGCTTGACTCACCTGGATGGACCCTGCATTTACTGCAAACTCCTGTGCCCAGTCAACATCCCTTGCCGTTAGGAGCGCATCTCTGATCTCCTCCAGAGTCGCCTCTGCACCCCAGGTTCCCTCCGCCAGCCCAACTCCAGCATTGTTCACCAACATATCCAGCTTCACGTCCTTCTCGACCACGCCTGCATTTTTCTCTCCCGCTATGAAATCCCCGGTCACCCTCCTGCATCCCTCGATAGTAGCAACGTCCCCGACGATGGGTATGATTCTGTCCGGCGCAGTTTCTGCTATCCCTTGTAGTGCAGGGGCTCGACGGCCGGTGATGTACACGCGTGAGGCACCTGCCTCTACAAGCCCCTTTGCGATATAGGAACCCAGCCCGGAGCCTCCACCAGTAACGAGGGCCACACGGCCAGAGAAAGAAAACAAGTTATCAGACATCATCAGCGTTTGAAAGACCAGTGGATGGGTGTATTCGTGTCTCCCTATTACTCGTTTATATCACTTCCTGGTGCTGAACGACTGTGTGTGTAACGCATTTCAACTGACATCCACAGTATGTCCGAGCTGACTGGACTATTGTTAGGATATGTTGTTAGGAGCATGCTCAGCGCGGTACCCACCCCTCTTCCCGAGCGGAGTCGGAGCCGCTCCGAGACCGCTGTAGCATAGTTAAAGGGATAAAACGTCGACGCGTTCCTTTCACTTTGTCCGCCATTGTGATTTTTCGAACGAATATGAACGAAAGTGTCTATCAGAATAATTTCTACAAAGGGTTCGGTCAAGCAGTGGAGACTTCAAGTTAGTCGCAGCCAAGATCTAGATCGCTGTTTGAATAAGTCGCATGGAGATCCGCGACATTGGGTGGGATCCGCGCGCTTTCTCAGCCTCGACAAGGTGTACAGGAACAGTGGAGAACAGTGGAATTTGCCTCACCATGCAGAGAATTAGTAATTGAGGAGGTCGCGACTGAATCATGAGTACTCATCAGACCTCAGCTTCAAATTGCAGACAGGCATGGTGTCTGCTCTTGCTCTGCATCCTCAAATTTCTCCAAAATCACTTAAGAGAGGTCGTTGGAGCTGGCAGGGATGATCGTCATGTTCTCTGATACAATAAATACTCGCGTGTCTAAGTTTCACATCTAATGAGTCCGACATCAAATAGTTAACATATGCGTCAACATGCGCCCATGATGCGGCAATATCCCATTATTGTTTCCGAATGTCTGCGCAACCGCATCATCGACGTTGCTTGCCAGTAGCTATCTAAGCCACAAACCAATCACGCGTCGCTAGTGGTGACCTCCAGTTACCTCTCTTCAGCATAAGCTCACGATTCGGGCCTATAAACCTCGCCAGCGCTCATCTCCAGCATAGGTTGAAATGTTGTGTAACTGGTGGGTATGTTCGGGACCGCCAGATGTCGTAAGTTTAGCAGAATATGCGATCCCTTGCAGATATGTCATGATTGTGCAGGCGATCGATGAGAGAAAGCTCACGGCAAAAGACATAATCGTGATTTCCCAGCTGCATGGAGAATGATGAGTACGAAACGAGGATGGCGCGATAAATTTATTTCTTACAAAAAACAGAGGCCATCTAACGGGTTGTCGTTGAGGCGGTACATCAGGGCATTCGTCAACATGATCACTGGTCAACTCAGCCGATTGACTGTAACCTCATACAGGGCAGTATTCTTACCGAAGATTAAACCATACGCCCATGTTCCGTCGCGGACTAAGACATGCAAGATGCGCTGCCTCCGTATGTCTCTAATCACGCTGTCATAGAATTTGACCAAAGTCAAGCAGAAAAGAATCGTCTCGAACGCTAGTGAGTACATCCTGCAATGCGGCTCCGTTAATACCAGTGTCCTAAACGACGTCGATCAAGCGACACTACTCACCAGAGCGTCATGAAGATTGCGGGGGTTCGAATGATGAAGCATCTTGAATTGAACTTTATGTGGGGAATACTGAGCGCGAGCACGGTGATCATTGCAGTGACTTCAGCAACGAATAGAATTAAAAGGGCTGAAACGACCATGGGATTTTGATTGAACATCGCTCGAACTATCGAGAGGAAAGGGAATGTAAAGTGAGCCTTCACACCACACGGAGACGATTTTTTACCTCGAACTACCAGGACGACCTCAACAACGAGTGTGAGAGCCTCATTGAGCGCGAGTTCATATATAATCCAATTCCGGCATTGATCCGACTGCCATGAAATCGTTCCTTCGCTCTGAATCAGCAGGAATAATATCGTTCTGAATGTTACTGTCAGTTAAAACCAGTCCCAGCCGAGGGCGTAATTACTTTCCCTTGCGCAAAACATGGGATATACCTTATAAAAGCGTATGCACACTGCGCCCACGACCACCGACCTCTTCTAATGGGATATTCATCATTGTGAAAACGTGATACTTCAACCACCTGTAAGATAACTCACGCCCAAATGTATTCTATCTGTAGATAGATTTTTGAGTGGATGTTGTGAAGATGTCCACAAAACAATATACCTCATCCCCTAAATTGAGGATTGTATCATAAACAAGTAGACATGTCGCAGCCGCAGCCAATTTATTGCTCACTGATGGTCGGAGCATATCAGAATGAGCGCTGCCAAATTGGACAAGGGATTACGCAGATAGCTTACAATAAATCTGCCCGGACTGTGCGTCTTGACTCCCGAGGTTCGCCATCAGCATTCGCGGTTCTGATCGAATAGACTCAGTAAGCTGGAGATGGAAGAACTAGTACGGCCGTTCTGCTAGCATCGAAGTTGCATGACGGCGACTTTATATTCCGATTGATAGCATGATAACATGCACCCCGATCCGATTCTCAAGCGCTCTAAGCACTGGGGTGGCAGGTATCAGCCGGGAGGAAAAAATTACAAGGCACGATTTCGCTGCCATGATCCATGGAACGTAAAGCCTTGTAACTCTGGACAAATCCGCAGCGTTCAACAATACCCATAAACCAGCTGCAGTGTTTGGTATTTGCACCCGTGTATCAGCTGGAGCGAGGTGGTGCTATCGTTTTGGGCTCGAGACGTTCATGCCGAACAAGCGCCTTAGAGTGAGCG
Organism: Fibroporia radiculosa; assembly: GCF_000313525.1. Taxonomy (NCBI): domain Eukaryota; kingdom Fungi; phylum Basidiomycota; class Agaricomycetes; order Polyporales; family Fibroporiaceae; genus Fibroporia; species Fibroporia radiculosa. Next base: position 66,281 of record NW_012133175.1, on the reverse strand, counting down.
ATAGAAGACTCCCGATATCGTCGGCGTGTTTAAGCGGACACCTCAAATGAATCAAGCGTATTCGAGATATTTCAGGCTTTGAAGGATACCATATGGCTCCCATACGGAGTCGGTCTGTGGAATGGCATGCCGGTGAGACCAAGCGATCCACCACCAAGCCGATTAGTGGTGGTTTCCTTTGATAAGTCTGGCAGGAGAATGGAATGCGGCCTCGCCGTGGATTAATCGATTATCGATGGGCTCTAGTCTCGATGTATGTCAGTGTGCTTGTCAAAGTGGACGTGGTATGTAATCAAACAGAGTAAGGTCGTGAAAATCGCCGGAAGTTCTTCCTATGACTCAGTCCAGCTTACCACAATCGAGGATCCTATACCAGTATACCTTTATCAGTTCGGGCGCAAGTCGATCATCAGTGACAAATGTATACAGAAACCAGAGCGAGACGCACCCTTATGCAATGTCATGGAAGTGCTGAATACAGTGACAGAGATAAGATCATTCTGTAAATCCAGCCGGATCTTCTACGTGAATTTTCGGAACTCGTCGGTTTTTGCAAGGGTCCCAAATGTTGAGTTAGCGACTAGAAGATTGTAACGCAATTCATAATGAGTTAGTTCGAGAGACCAAAAGGAATGCTTACTATTGAATTGCGCAAGCAGCCGCTGCCAACACACCGTGGAGATAGGCTGAAGTTACAGTGAATGCAGAGACAAACTTTCAATTAATGATGAACCATATAGTTGACCTATCTTAAAGTGTCAAGTTCAATAAACATTGTCTGACCATGCTCATTACTGTCAGCATTCACTTCGGGAATATCGTTCGTCGTAGAAGTAAATTGCAGTGTAATTGAACGATCTGTGTCAAAATAGGAAGTTGGGAAACTGTTTGGCCTTGCAAGTCGCTGCAGATTCAGCAAAATATGTGATCCCTTGGCAAAAAAAAATGAGCATATTGGGTATACCATTTTCAGTCAGTTGGGACATACAGCAAAGGACATGACTGTGAGCTCCCACCTATGAAACGACAGTCAGATCAAGAGACAAGGACGACTACAGGGGACTGACACGAAGAACAAACCCGCAAGAGAATTGTGGATGAGACGATACATGAGAGTGTTCGTCAGCATTACCACTATTATGGTGTAGAGGTTGGCTCAATAGATTGATTAGACAGCAGCAAGGAGACTGACTGAAAATCATGCCAAATGCCCATGTTCCGTCACGCACCAACACGTACAGGATGGTCCTCCGCCAGAAAACTCCTTTGATACTAGTGCAGAACTTCACCAGAGTTAGGCTAAAAAGTATCGTTTCGAAGATCAAGGAATACAGCCTAAATATGGTCGCCATTGTCAACCACCAACGCACAGTATTAAAAATCAGCCACGGAACAGATGACTCTTACCAGTATGTTGAAAATATGGCTGGGGTATTAATAATCATGCAATCCATGCGTCCTGAAAACTCAATCTTTGGGATACTCAAGGAGAGAACGGCAACCATCGCTGTAATTTCTGCTGCAAAGAGCGCTAAAACTATCGAGATGACGATGATGCTACGATTGAACATTGCATAGACTAGCACAAAGAAAGGCAGGTATCAGCCAGACGCAAAACGATGGCGGAATAAGGCAGGCATACGCACTTCGAACGATGAGGACTGCCTCGACTACCACTGTCAGCACTTCGTTCACCAACAGCTGATAGATCAACCAGCTGCGACATTGGTCCTTATTCCAGAAAAAGCCGTCGTAGACTCGGAATACCATCAGACATAACATGCTGGTTCAGAGGATCATTAGTAGAGGTGAGCGAAAATTCAAACAGAGCTCACGATTGTGCAAGATACGGAAAGTGCCGTAGGAACAGGTAAGCCCATTGAGTCCACGACCATCGGCGCCTGGCAACATACAAACCATACAGATCTCAAATCGACTCGAGCTCGAATTCAGAATCACTGACGTCCACACGTATTCCACCTGAAAGACACACATCAGACAAGTGCTGTGATATGTAACAAGAGAAGAGCGCACTTCGTCATCGAGATGTATCAAAGTGTCGTAAATAAGAAAACATGTCGCTGCAACCCCAAGCTTATTGGTGACTGGACACCACGAGGCGGGCAGAATAAATTACATTTATGCGCAGTCTGTACAAGACGACAACTCACGATCACTTTGTGCGACGTCGGCCGACATCCGTTCGCGAGGCACAGCGAGTCAATAAGGGGCAGAGTGTTCCTGTGGTTGAAACAGAAAGAAAGAGGTGCTGGGGGCTCTTCCCCAATGCAAGAAGGATACACGAGGCGGACATCTTGACACGTTCCCCGACCGAGCTCCACGGCGCTTTGACTGTGCAGGGAAGGACTGTGGTTCGAAACGCAAAGGCGCTCCGTTAATGCAGGCTGATTGTATCTGCTGTTCTGAAGGAGCCCGCTGTGTGTATCATACTAGGCTGGAAAGGAGCACCGTCGGCACGAGCTACTTCTTTTTATCCAAAGACTAAGATTTCATCACCATATAACTAGTTGGTGCTCGGTGCGGTGTGAATCCGTGGGATTCAGAGAATGCTTCGCAGCAGGTCGTAACTGACTGACATCATCAACCATCGTGGCTAGGTTTTCCTGAGCAGAGGCAGACATCAGATAGAATCGATATCTCCAGAGCGCATAAACGACGAGACTATCGATTTCTGCGAACGCACTGCCAAAGATAGAAGCACATAATTCAAGCTACGTGGAGGCAGTCAGCTGGGGTAATGTGTTAACCAAACCAGAGATACAAATACACCATGTATGTCGATCAATCAGGGAGTATGAATGACGGGCGTGGGCCACCAGACAATCCGCCAGATTGGTAGAACTTTGGCAGAACCTCTCCGCTGTTGTTAGTCTCTCCGCCATGTCTAGCCCTAGGCTTGGACCTCATTCCGCGAAGATGAGCGCACCGGAGTCCCGCATGCAGATGTAATGCAGGTAGTGTTCTGTTCGTTCCCTTGCACTCAGAATCACCGAGCGAACGGAGTGCAGACACGGCCCGGCGGTCCGCGACGCGCTTGTGTTTGCTGAATGTTCCGAACGCCCACGTCCATCAGAACGCAAAACGAGGAAGAGAGCTTGTGTTCACGCGGCGAGCAAGTCAGCCTGTGCGAGGGCAAAGGTTAAATTCTGCAACGACGATGCTGAAGACGCACGCGGCCCGGGCCGTGCCACAATGAATTCGAGCGATGCTATCAGTCTACATTCAAAAGTTGGAACATTAGGATCCAAACTTTTGCGCCGCGTAGGCTGAATGAGTACGTGCAGATCGAGAACACAGAAAAGACCCTTACTATACTCGATCGACCAGGCTCAACTTCTAGGTCGATAGTGTGATCAGCTATTCAGGCTGGAGTAAGAGCAGGCGAGAATCACGGTTGAGCACGTCAGCGGCAAGGTCACAGAAGCCATGTATTAGATATTCCAATATAGATAAGAGCATATCCCAGATAGACGGTACGGGCTAGGTTTTCATTAAATTTGTATTAAAAGCTACGCAGAAGTGACTCACGTGTGTTCCAATGGGATCGGCGCAACAATATGAGTAGTGAGTCCATTTGTGTATCAGACTATCGTGGCATAGTCAAGAAAAAACCGCCAAGCGATCAACCAGGCGATATTCCCAGAAGCACAACATGTTCGTCCAATCCGACAGTTTTGATTTCCTAGTGTTGGAGACGCAAGCCAGAATGAGGTGGAATTGCGAGTGGTGAAATACGAAGTTTCCGTATCCCCGTCTGCGTTTGAAAAGGCGACAACGAAAAGCAACGTCAAAGTTCAACTTCAACTTCAAGCGCTGCATAATGATGTCATGTGACGATGATGGTTCGCAGAGCGCCGCGGGGTCGCAGAAAAAGAGTGGTCCGTTGTTTTGAGACGAATGCCGACTCCAGTCCGGACTCCGAGGTCATATATTCCTGGAGCTTGTAAAGGTTAACAGTTTTCCATAAGTGTTGTGGTGCAGGAAAAATAGCGTTACAGAGAATTTTTTTAAACAAAATTTTATAGAATAATTTGGCAACACTCATCCGCTCATCCCCTACATAGCTACATAGTGTCCTATACAGCTATACAGCTAGTATATTCCGATCATGTTCATGGATTTCGACGGGCACCTCACTTGCATCTCCCAATTCTGGCACAAATAGCATAGAATTGCATGTCGTAAAGCACAAGCCTTCAGACACTTCGGGCACTGAAAGCCGCCGGAGATTCAGTAAGATGTGCGATCCCTAGTCGTCACGATGTTCATAAGTAATGCCAAATTATGATATTCAAGGAACAGAAACGTACAGCAAAAGATGGTATTGCTAGCCCCCAGCTGTCCGAATGGCACTGAGTTTATGATCAAATAGAAGGTAGTTACCTTACCAGAACCACAGTCCCGCTAGTCCATTGTGGTCAAGGCGATACATGAGCGTATTCGCCAACAATATGACTAGAAGATATATCGTTAAACATGACTCGACAAATTATCGAAACCACTTACTAAATATTAAAGCATATGCCCATGCGCCGTCACGGACGAGTACATACAGAACAGAACTCCTCCAATCCGCCCCTCTGGCGCTGGTGTAAAACTTCACTAAAGTCAACCCAAACAGAATGGTCTCGAATGCCAATGATAGCAGTCTATGGTACCACAATCGTCGACGATCAACGCATGATGAAACCATTAGGGGAGAGTGATGTCACTCACAAATACAATGTTAAGATCTTCGGTACATGGCTGATCAGGCAATTTGAACTATCAAGGAATCGGATCCCTGGTTTGGAGAGAGCGAGAATGACAATCATTGCGGCAATTTCTGCCACAAAAAGCAGGAACAAAACCGTCACTATGGCAACATTGTGGTTGAACATTGCGTAGACTGGTAGATGAGGATATGTAGTCAGAATGCATCAGCTTGGGTGTTGTTATTGCGTACCTCGAACAACTAAAACAGCTTCAACGACGACTATAAGTGCTTGAAAGACTGACAGCTGATAGATGAGCCAGTCCAGACATTTTTCAGGACCCCAGGGAGAACTATCTTGGGCTCGTAGTAGCATCATTAATATTGCGCTTATTCGTGATTTAGGCAATCAGTACCATTCAGATAGTCGGATGTCCAGAATGACTCACCTCTCCGCAAGGTAGGGAAAGTGGCGTACAAAGATGTAGGCACACTGCATCCATGATCGATGCGCTCTAGCGTTGTGCGGTTCGGACGAGCCTCAGCCTCAGTCAAGCAAGTTCATACCCAATCATCACTGACTTCCAGATGTATTCGATCTGCGAAAAACCGGATCGGATTAGCGCGGAAATTGTGTCGGAATGGGCCATGGAATGTCCGCACTTCATCTTCGATATGGAGCAGAGCGTCATACACAAGAAAACTCGTTGCTGCAACAGTCACAGTGCAACTCCAGGCTAACTTCCCCAGAGTCCAGGGTTGATGAGGTGACCCCAGTATATTTCGTTAAGTGGGAGTTATGAATGAACGAGCGTGACTCACCAGCAAACTGCGCTTGACTGGCAGCAGACATCCGTTGCCGAAGTACAGTAGCAGACGGAGTAACAGCGAAGATGTCGAATGCTGTGTGAGTATCTGGATCTTATATATACCATTTTGAACATCCAAACAGAACCATCCATACCACGAGCAAATTCCGCGGCGCCCTTAGCTTCATTGACGAGAACTCTAACTTCAGCGCCCTGGCCGCTCAACCATACTTGATAGCGCTCGATAGACAACGATTAGATGCTCACTACAAATTCTAAAATTGGTGTGAAAGGTGCATGACTATAGACTGTATGATTCTGGCATCGCTGCTATATCATCAGATGAACTTCAATGCGACAAGATCTGTCAGCGCCCGGTAAGATTCCACAAGGTCGTACGGCTTTAAGAACTTACTTCCATGCCACAGGACTGTGGAAGGGAAGCTGCTCGCATGAGACGAAAGCCGATACATCTCTGTCGAGAAAGTCGAGATTCCATAGTGAGAAGGTCGCTCGCAGTCTCCGCCCGATGATGTCTTACCACCAAGTGTGCCTGTGGAGTCTGCTAGTCGTATACCGGAAGCGATAGCTGTCAGAGGGCGTACACGTCGTCATTGCACTGAGAATAGACTGGAAGACTGATCTCACTGACATGGTTAAATCCTCTCTCTGCACTCATTTCTCTCAGCAGGTGACAGGCTGGCCAGTCTACAGCATCTCATAGAAGAAAAATTGTAGCACGAAGATAGTAGATTGACACACGCAACTATTCAATTTGAGAATATGATGAGCGCGAGTCATCACCGTAAGATCAAGACAACTCACCATCGATTCTAATAGCATCGGCTACTACTTAGTGACGTGATGCAGCACGACAAGGCACATACTGCCAATTTCTGCTCACACAAAACGCGGGACAACCATGTGGTCTCCGACCGAGCTTCACAGCGCTTCGCGATTGCAGGGAAGCCCTCAACCAGCAGAGTAAAACCTTTTGACATTGGCGCCGAATAGTGGTTAACCGCAGACATGTAGTGTGATGCTCGACTAGCTAAGGGTAGCCTCTCTATGCTTCAAGTCGGGTACCGTGAGGGAAATAACGTCTGTTTCCCATCAAATACCTAGTTGCTGGCGAGCGAAAGAATTGAATCGTCGCAGTGTGCTAGCGCTAGGCTAAAGCCACATCCGGTGAAGTGTATCGTGACAGCATGACAGGCGGTATCCATGGGACAAACGGACAGCATCCCCGTCTTTCATAAACGACAAAAACTATCACAAATATGCGCAAAACATAGACCACACGGCCAGAAAGTGAAGTAGACATAACAGACAGTACAATGTCAGACAATCGGGCACTCACTTCGCATTGCGGTCCACTTGGGTTCTGAAACCCGAGAACAGGAATACGCCGCAAACGGGCCACCCAGGCATGTCTACGTCTTCAGGCAACCGCGCTTTCTGGGCCCAGCCTATGACCAGGCACAAGCCTCGAAAGGATAAAGTGATCGTCGTAGGCTAACTTATCCCCATGCGCTCAATGTGTAAGCGCAAGTAATATGCTTGTTCCGCATTCCGACGAAAGCAGGGTGTGGTTTCCCTGGACGTTCAGAAGCAGAGAACCTGGATGTATCGCGGCCCGCCGGGCAGTGGCGGCATCCCGCACGCCCGGTGGTTTTCGAACGGAGGGTGAGCTGCAATAACACATGTACGTGATTGCGGCTCCCCCGACGGGGACATTCTGCGGTACTCGCCTTGAGCAAAAATAAAATCACAAATGTGGTTGTGTTGGATGGAACAGATGGTGTGGAGAGCCCAGGTACGGGACCGGAGCGACGTCATCAAGCTGCGTGTGCGTTGGAGATCCCTGCGGCATTTCCCGTTGTGTATGTCGATCCACCCCGGGTTGATTGAGCGAGTGGGTCACCGCCCATCAACGCATATGAACGCGCAGGTAGCAAAAGGATCTTGCCACGTTCCGGTGCTCCAAGCCAAGTCTGGGGATGCTATCAGCTGCTGAAGCAGCAGCACCAGGAGCAGAGATCATGGTTAGAAGAAGAGTTCAATGATTTAGTCATAGAATTCAATTCAGAGGCTGCAAGACATAATCAGACGTTCTGAATCCAGCTGGCAGCTGCCGATGGAGGGTGGATCGTCTTCCACGTAAAAAGCTGTGCTGCACGCAAAGATCAGAGATGAAGAAGCGTTCTAAGATTCGAAGCCGTGCATACCTCTTCCATACCTCTTCTCGTCGGTAGACGACACGACGACACCCTCGGAAGTGACGGGTTGAAACGATACATGCACCAGGGGAGCGAGGTCAGGTCGTTTGCTAGTTCGAGAGCCCAAATGCCGATGGAGGAGAGGATAACAAATGCCAAGGTGGTCACGACTGACAAAATGAGGGAACTTACTCATATCGACACGAGATAGTCTGGCGGCACACGTAATCGCATCCGATACGAAAATAACTGATGCGATGCGGGGCAAGTTTCCCCAGGTTTCAGGAGGTTCGAAGCTTACGTCCAGGCGCAGAGTGAATTGGAGGATTGACAATGTACTGGCCTCCCGAATATAGCAGGTGCATGTGAGAGTTGCGTGAAGACTCGCGGGATTGCTTCGGGGAGCCAGGGCTTCTCCTCTTCTTGGTCATCGACATCCATCTCCTCCTCGTCGAGGGTGTGCGCCCTCGCAGCTGAAACCATACCCTCCTCCTCTGGTTGGTTGCGGTGTCCCGCGTACGGACAGGACCGGGTGCGAGTCCGCCCAAGTTCAATCACGGGACGCGCACCATTGCCTAATTTGGCGCACCAGGTCTCATGCTGAATGCAGCGGAGGCCTATAAAGCTTTCTCCTCTCCACCGACTCTTTGCAGTGACTCCTCTCCCCCGAATTTCGCGTTTATCTACTCTAGCGTCGCATAAATCCTCTCATCTCCCTTCCTCCTTGTCCTGTGCATCATCTGTGAGTGCTCCCCTACTCCTCATCATAGACCGGGGTGCCCGTTCGGCTGTCTTCCCTCTAATGTCTTCTGGAGGCGCATACAACATGCGCTTGAGTCGGCCATTCGCCACTTCCGTTTTTTTTACCACCGTGTTTAAACCGCCCTTATGGGTGCTCGTTCTCTGATCCGTTTTGCTCACATCTTTTCACTCCTAGTATCTTACCACAATGGCCTACCGTACTCCCTACGTGACGCCTCACATTCTTCACAAGAACTATGCTCAAGCCTTCGATGCTGAGCCGAGCAAACGTATGTGCTGCTTTGTTGTTCAATCTGTCCGGCGCAGATTCATTCCGTCCGTTCCGCAGTGGTTGGACGGGACCTGGAATATTTCTCCCAGGCTGGATTCGACATGGACCGGATCCAGATCAAGCGCAATGCCCCCGTCGCACAGCTATACGAGGATGCTATCCGGAATGAGGGCGCCATCATCTCGTCGTCCGGTGCGCTCATCAACTTCTCCGGGAAGAAGACCGGCCGTAGCCCCAAGGACAAGCGTATTGTTTATGAAGAGACGAGCAAGGACGAGATCTGGTGGGGTTCCGTGAACATTATGATGGATGAACGTGAGCACCGGTCTGCCCACGCCGTGCTCTCACCGTTGACTGTCATTACCAGACACATTTGAGATCAACCGCGAGCGCGCCATTGACTACCTCAACACCCGCGACAACGTCTACGTCTTCGACGGCTATGCCGGGGTAAGTGAATTGACGTCATGGGAACGCGGGCAGTTCTAACCTGCGACGCTGATGTGCAGTGGGATCCGAAGTACCGCATCAAGGTCCGGGTCATCTGTGCCCGTGCATACCATGCCCTCTTCATGGTAAGCGCCCGAAGTCGAGTCGCGTCGCGGTCTCACTGACGTCACGTGTGTCCAGAACAATATGCTCATCCGCCCAACGGAGGAAGAGCTCAAGGACTTTGGCGAGCCCGACTTCATTATTTACAATGCCGGCCAATTCCCTGCGAATCGTTTCACCAAGGGCATGTCATCGACCACATCCGTCGAGATCAACTTCAAGCGGATGGAGATGGTCATCCTCGGTACTGAGTACGCCGGCGAGATGAAGAAGGGCGTCTTCTCGGTCATGGTATGCCTGGTTCGTTGCATTCTTCGGAGGTCGGCTTGCTCACGTGATCCGCACAGCACTACCTCCAACCTGTGAAATTCGGTCAGCTCTCGCTACACTCCTCTGCCAACGTCGGCATCGAGAAGGGTGACGTGACTCTCTTCTTTGGTCTCTCCGGCACTGGCAAGACGACACTCTCTGCCGACCCCAACCGTCTGCTCATCGGCGACGATGAGCATGTTTGGTCCGATACGGGTGTGTTCAACATCGAGGGTGGGTGCTACGCCAAGTGCATCAATCTTTCTGCGGAGAAGGAACCTGAGATCTTTAACGCTATCCGCTTCGGCGGCATCCTCGAGAACGTCGTATACAACCCTCTTACCCGTGTGCCCGACTACGACGATGTCAGCATCACGGAGAACACACGTTGCGCGTACCCCATCGAGTTCATTCCGAACGCGAAGATCCCCTGTATCGTCAACACGCAGCCAAGCAATATCATCATGTTGACTTGCGATGCGTTTGGTGTTCTCCCCCCCGTCAGCAAGCTCACCCCGGAGCAGGCGAGCTACCATTTCCTTGCCGGTTATACCTCGTAAGCACCTATTGTTATGACTTATCGCGCCGTTTACTCAACTAATACGCACTCTAGGAAAACCCCTGGCACGGAAGACGGTGTGCTCGAGCCTATCCCGACTTTCTCGACGTGCTACAGTGCGCCCTTCATCGTCCTGCACCCCGGTCGATACGCAGAGATGCTCGCGGAGCGCATGTCGAAGCACAACGTGAACTGCTGGCTGATCAACACCGGCTGGACAGGCGGCAAGTTCGGTACGGGCAAGCGCTGCCCGCTCAAGTACACGCGCATGATCGTCGATGCTGTGCACTCGGGTGCGCTCGCGCAGGCCGAGTACGAGACGTTCGGCACGTTCAACCTCCAGATCCCCACTGGGCTCGAGGGTGTCCCGCGCGACCTTCTCAACCCGCGCCTGGCGTGGTCGGACAAGGAAGCGTTCGAGCGCGAGGTGCGCAAGCTTGCGGGCATGTTCCAGAAGGCGTTTGCGTTGTATGAGCAGGATGTCGACGCGAAGGTGCGTGCGGCAGGCCCGCAGGTAGCGTGAGTCTTGCGCAGAGACGGGCAGTGTTAGATGAGAGGAATATCCTATAATTGCGATCGGATCATTAAGTCACATACTATTAGCGGGTCGATACCGGCATCAGACAATGTGTGTATGCATAAATGTATTGTATCAACACAAGTGATATTTCGAGGGGCGACAAGGCGGGTTCAGAGGCGTACTTCAGGTATGTCTCATTGTTTGACGGCAAATGAACTCTGTTTCTTCAACATTGCCTTTTTCACGATGGATTGAGCTATGCCATCCGGCGGGTACAAGATGAGTGTCTCCAATCTTCGTTGCCTATATCAAATATTCCCTCAGTAGATATTGCTTGCGAACAGCTAAGCCGAACATGAATCATTCAGTGCATATACTGGCAGCTGCAAGAGCAGAACAGAACGTACGTCAACTGCAAGCATTGCTATGAGTTCTGCGCCAACCACGCGCGAATCATCTCCAGCGTTCCTGTGTCCACCGACTCGCTCCTGGGCGAAGCAGGCGTCCGATCCCGCGGCTCTCGCCCGTGACTACTCTCGTGCAAGACGACGCGCGGGCCCAGGTCCCGCCCCATCTTCTCCCCCAGCGTGCGACATGCGCTCACAAGTCGGTCCCCACGGCCGACAGCCACGAACGTGCGCGGAAAGCCCGCGAACGACGCCTCCCCGTAGAGCGACGCGGGCGAGAGGTACGCGTCCGTGTCCACCGCGGCGAACGCGAGCGGGTCCCCGTACGCGCGGCGCACCGCGACGTACGCGCCGGGGCGCGGGTCCAGGTCCTCCAGGAAGCCGTACGTCTGCGCGAGCGCGCCCGCCCCGGGTGTGTCGTGCGACGTGCCGAGGTCGCACCACGGCGAGAGCAGGACCATCGCGTGCGCCCAGCGCGGTTCGGGGGACAGGGGTGCTTGCGGCGAAGCGGGCGGAGGTGGCGAATGCCATCCCGCCGTCCGCGCGAGGCCGTCGCCGTGCGTTGCGAGGTACCGCGCGAGTGCGAGTGCGAGGTGTCCGCCGGCGGCTTCGCCGACGAGGACGACGTTCTGGGGAGACACGCCCGTGGCGGAGAGGAGATGCGCGTATGCTGCGAGTGCGTCGAGGAGGGCGGCGGGGAACGGGTCGCGGTACACGGGTGTCAGTTCGCACAGGCGGTATTCGACGGCGAGCGCGCGCCGCGCTGTGGGGATCTGCGCCAAAATCGCGCGGGGTACGCAGGTGAGGTGGCGGAGTTGCTCCTGTGAAGGAGACGGGGTGGGTGTGGACCCGCTGAACTCCCCGCTGTGGAAGAAGAGGACAACCTTCTCGTCCTTGGTTAGCGGAGCGCCTATGGGCGTATCGTGTCCCTCCTTGTCTATCCAAAACCCGCGAGCGGCTACAGGCTTCACGTTGGCATCCCGCGCCCGCTGCGCGAGATCGCCGATGATCAGCTCTGGTACGGGATCAAGCCTGACACTTTTGATGTTGTTCACCCGCGGGGGTAGGGTATGCGCGCACCACAAATCCACGGGGCTTGGTCTATCCCATCGGTACGATAAGACTTATCGTCGATTCCGCTTCAACATCACACACCTTATGGGCGCCGAACACGCCTCTGATGAGATTGTACGTCTTGAAGAGGCTGTCTTCCGATTGCATGACGAGGCATTCGAGGGTCGTAGGGCGCTGTTCGATGGTGAGAGCTGGGTATGAGAGCACCCACTGACAGCTTCAAAGGTGCTTTGTAGACGGCGGAAGGTCTGAGGTCGTAACGGTTGCATCACCACCAGTCTTGTATGACGTGCGGGGGGGATGGGGGAAGGATTTCGTAGAATAGTCGACTCACCCGATCCTTTAACATTCGGGACAAGGATGCAAGGCCACATGGGGTGGACTTCTTCACCAGTCGTCTTTACTCCTTCTGCAGTCAGCTAGCAGAACGGGGATACCAATGATCTTCGTGAGAGCCGAAATGAAGCGGCGCCTATGCTGCCAGTCCACCCTCGAGTGCGCAAGAAAAGTAAGTTTTTGAGACGTGGCTAGTGTTGAAAAATGAAGTTAGGTGGGCTTGTAATAATATGTCCGCATAAACATCATTTCAAGCGTAATGAAAGAACTCTCTTCGTTGGTCGTCCCGTAGGGCATTAATATCGAACAAGAAAATGGGCACAATTCGTCGTCACTGTAAGGTCTTACCGTACGGGCATATAACCAGATGGAGAAAAGCATCACGCTCCAGATAAGTAAGGCGCAGCCGCGCATTGATCAGGAGCACTGATTCCAATTTGGAAGGGCCTTGGCGGTCCGATGAGCATAAACGCCCTTTTCTTCCACCTCCGGTGATACATATTGAAATCATGGAATGGCTTGCACCACAACGTCATTTGCGATTCTGACCGTCCTGACACCGCATGATTTCGATCAGGATAACTCGTGTTACCACACGAGATTGAGATTTCCCCTTGGAGGTGTCCGACACCAACGAGATAAGGAACAGATTCATATTACTGGATACTAGCATTGCGGAACCAAGGACATACCATGTTGCAACCTATTCAGTGTGGTCGTATTCGAGTTGATGAAATTCCGAGAATCCGCTGGTACCTAATTGGCAGGAGTACTCTGGCTTTCTTCGCCGGTGTATTTTTTCGTCGTTCTGAAGGAAAGAAGCTTTATTATGGTAGAAAGCTCCTTGGAGTCTCTGGTCTCAGAAATTACGATCATTCAACTCTGTCTCTAGGACATCAAAAAAGCAGATGTCACTGAACAGAATGTACAATATGTCACTTAGTTCAAGCCCAGAGACTTCGTGTTCATACAACTGACGTGTACTGGGTTTCCGACATCGGGATTCACCACTCCAGACGGACGCCTGGACTGTCTAATCCAGCCGGAATGATAGTCTCGTACCAGAACCGTCCACGTGTGCACGTGAGAGGGGCTTGCGTCTGAACCTAGCCGGAATGAGAGATCTGAGAGGGCCACGTTGACCAATAAGAACATACCTGAGACTCGGTCGAAGTGCTACGGTTGAAGTAAATTTTAGATAGATAACAGAAATCGATGCAAAGCTCAGCGAAATGGATTGGTTGAGTCGATATATATTGCAAGACGAGTATGATAGCTGCATGTGGCGAGATGTGGTGGCGTCCAAGGAGTCCGGGAGGCGGGAGGCGGCCGCGCTGGCGCGCACGACCAGTCTCAGGATTACTACGGCGAGTTGGCGTCCAACTGATTTTATCTCCTCCAGCAACACTGATCTTGATTTTTTTCTGCAGAAGAAAGTCCGCTTCACACAGGTAATTCAAGTCCGGCCTCGGAAACACAGACTCGAAGAGGGATGCCACCCGCAGCACCTCACCTGAACGGAATTCATGCCACACATATGTATTTGCGGGGTGGTGAAAGATCGCAGTCGCATTCAATCAGCCGGTTCGGATCTTGTGGAAGAAATATTTGAACAGCTGACCAAGACTTAGTGGATCATAAGTAGGACTCATGAGGCAATCTGGGTGCAAAGCTATCTAGCTAACACAATGTCCTCCAACACGATCGTCCTCTTAGATATCCCATGCGTCGTCGAGGGTCGCGCCTGGTCACCCAACACATGGAAGACGCGGTAAGTCGAACCAATCTCTGTAACGGGATAATGCCTGAGATGATGGCACAGATTTGCTTTGAATTATAAAGGCCTTCCTTTCACGGTAAAGTGGGTCGAGTACCCCGACATTGCGCAAGCATGCAAAGACATTGGTGCCGATCCAACCGGTACTCGTGCGGACGGGTCTCCTAGCTACACGCTCCCTGCGATCTACGATCCGTCCACTGGTAGGGGCATAGCAGAGTCTGCCCTTATTGCACGATATCTCGATAAGACATATCCCGACACCCCTAGACTCATTCCTGCAGAGACAGATGCGTTTCACGCTGCATTCCAAGAGGCATTCTTTCATTTGATCCAGTCGAAGATGAAAATCATGTCGTGTCCAACCGCTGCTCAGCTCAACCCACCCAGCGAAGCATTCTACCGGAAGACCCGAGAGACAATTTTTGGCAAGCGACTAGAGGAGATTTCACCAGAGGGAACTGTTCGAGAAACGCAGCTGAAGCAGCTGCAGGAGGGATTTACCAAGATCGCAGGATGGTTCTCTATGGATGGAAATGATAAATTGTTCTTCATGGGGAATACCATAAGCCACGCCGACACTAGCGTTGCAGGTTGGTTGATGTGGATAAGGCAGATACTAGGACGGGATGGACCCGAGTGGACGGCAATTCAGACGTGGGATGGTGGAAGGTGGGCAAGGTACATGCAGTATTTCGAGAAATACGAGGTAGCCAGTATTTGATGGCAGCCTACAACAGTCCAGCATGTACAGCCACGATTCATAGGTGACTCGGATTAGCATACACGAAGGGATAAAGCACACGCTGTCATCATGGAAAGACGTTTAGCTGGTGAAGGGAGTTGCTACACTGACTCGGCAAGGAGAAACTAGCATGTCATCGAGATATCAGTGCATCAGCAAAAATTCTTGTACCCGACGAACCTGGAACCTGCCTGAAAACCAAAAGGTTCAATAACAAAGGCAGATCCGTTGGAGGCCAGGTATCTAGTGGGTTTGAATCCTAATCCATAATCCGTACAACATGAACCGAACTGTAACACATGACTATAAGCTTAGCTGATCAATATACCTTAAGAAGATGGTATGGGATATGTGCTTTGCACTGTCTGAACTAAGTGGGCGGCCAGGCAGACGTTGAATCTCGGTAGTTAGCGCTCCAGGCCTCCACCGTTTGTCCCTGCCAACTGGAGACGACACAGGAAACACTGTTCCATACGTCGCTAACAACGCCTACCCAACCATCGCGTCGTAATACGTCTGAAACGTAGGAGATGGACCAGTATGAATGAAAGGGTATCGAACATTGCGAGGTATCGGGTTTGGTAGCATAGAGGTAGAGGTCGGCGTAGAACGGATCATAATAAGTCGTGAGGAAGGCGCGTCTGGCACGAATGTTCGAGAACCTGACGATGTTTCAGAATTTGAGTGAGTGCAATAACAACCATACGTACCGGTACATGAGAAGGAGGAAAATAAGCTGAACAAAGACAAACCCCCAGAACAGCCATGCGTTCCAAGTAAATCGTTGTTCCGAAATCACAGCGGGCTGCCGAAACGTTCAGACGCGGAGCCTCGTTAAATCAAAATATGACGCACAAGGAGTTTAGTCCGTCTCATACTTTCCTTGAGAGGTTGATACTTGTTCTTGATGTCACTCTCCGCATTCTTGACCAGCTGTAATGACTTGGAGATCTTGTGCCTTGCGTTCCGTGCCGCCCGAGAAGCATCCTCCAAGGCATCGACATTGTTCTCATCAACAACAAGGGCCCGGTACGACCTATAATCAGTGAGATGGCGCAAATAAGTTAGCAAGTAGCACTCACGTCTCCGCTTCATTCAACGCTTCGGCCATGTCTGCAATCGTCTCTCGGACTCGTGCGAGCGCCTCATTGTGCGACAGAGGGAGACAGGAGTCGACCGGCTGCAGCTCACTAACATCCCGTATTTCGCGACCCATGGCATCAACAATCCTATTTCTCGGAGTCGGTGGACGCGCGGCATGCTGCAATTCCCTACTGCCAACCTTGTCTTCCACAGAACGCAAGTCAGTGGCTGCAGCATCTGGATCAGTAGTAGTTTCGCGGCCATATGCATCGACAATGCGGATGCTGGTTTTCTTAACCGGGCGGGGCTTAGTGGGGCCCTCGCTTTTTGTCGAGGGACGTGGATCACTAGTCTCAATGTTCGACTCCGTTGAGATATCGGTTGACTGCCCGTTCGCCGCGGGGAGACTGAGGGCTTCCGCAGGTGGGGCGTCCGTCCCACAGTCCGACACAGTGGTCTCAGATTCTACGTCGAACCGGACCTTCAAAACACTCTTTCTGCGCGCCGTGCCGGGAGTAGCCATCCATGCCCCTGGAGGCGCAGGTGTCTGTAAAGGAACGGAGCTCGCTCTTGGCCATGTAGAAAGTGGTGTGGTGAGAATGCTCTCAGTTGAAGCTTCCGGCCCATCCGGTGGCGTTGATTGCGCACGCATGAAAGGATCGTGAGCTGTGTGATCCGGAGTTTGGGCCCAAGCTCCTGGTGGTCGGGGAGTCTTCATGTTTGTGAGGTTCCCGGGGGCGTACGTGTTCACCGGTGTATGTTCACTTTCCTCGCTTTCCTCCTCGGTAAACGAAGGAGGATCGGGAAGTTCGGGCATATTTCGGGGAGGTGAGGGAGTCTTGAATTCTAGTTTCGAGACACTTGACTCCTTCGTGCGTGGGGGTGTTTGTAAGGAAAACATTGATCGTTGGGGCCCAGGTGATAGCGGGGGAGATTCGGGTTTCGCAACAGTATCAGATGGGACAGAAGAAAAGCCGTCGATCGTTTGCGTATAATCGGGTGACAGTGGGGGCGTCGTACTTGCAGGCAGAACCATTGGCTTGGCAGTGGGAGTACTTGTCGCCGGGGGAGAATCCTCATCGCTCACTGGCAGCGATATATCAGATGTTTTGCCCAGCAGTGTATTGATGTAAAACTCACCAAAGACGGAATCCTCGAATGGTACAGGCTTAAGTTCTGGGACAGGCTCGGGGTCTATAATGCGAGGAGGAATAGCACCCACAGTGTGACTGAACTCAGTCAGATTTCTCCTGTGCCCCCTTCGTCGATCCGATTCTTCCATAGGAGAATGCGAACGCTCGAAGCTCGAAATCTTGTTGGGGGATCGAACGGGTATCATACTAGTGTTTGCTGCGCCATTGAGCCTGCTCGACGGTCGCTGCGGAGGTCTTTCTGGAGAATGCGTGTCAAGCTCGAGGGGAGGCAACGGCGCTCGGTTTTGTGGAAACGACCATCCAAATCGCGATCGGAACCCAGATGCTTGTGTGCTCTCCTTCAAGCCTGGTGAAATGTCCACTTTCGATGCAGATGACGGAGACCGCGCCTTATCAGCGGCCAGGCTGTTGCTTGCACTGGAGGGTAAAAGGGGCGATTTTGATCTAGGTAGTGTCTGACCTATCGTCCCAGATGAAAGTGTTGCACTCTCTTGCAATGAACTCAACTTGAACGATGCGGAACTGTTCGCGCGCGGCCGTACATATGATTCGCGTCGCGGACTCTTGGGCGGTGTCCCCGCCTTCTGCCCAGGGGGCGGAGCGAGTGTGCTCGGCATGGGCGAGGAAGGTCGTCCTTGATGCGGGGGTTGCTGCACCCACCGTGGCCGAGGTGAGTTCCAGTTCCGTTCTCGCTCTTGCGCTACCTCCGGCTTCGTATCGAGATTGTGATCATGACTCGAGACGGACCCAGCAGGCGAAGCCGCTCTGCTCGACCCCGAGATAGAGTTCATCGACGAATGTCGTGATAATGTCCGATGCGCCGACGAAACGAATGCTTGCGCCGATTCAGGTCTTTGCGGCTCGCTCATTGTGCGCGTCCGTTCCCGCAAACTGAGGCTGGACGATGGGCGCGACAGCTTTGACTTGGGTTTATTCCACTCGCGCTCCCGTTCTTTCTGGCGCTCCCGCTCTGTCTCTTTCTTCCAATCTGAGTCTGCGAATAGCCGTCAGCTGTATGCCTCATATTTGAGGGGACCACTCACGTTCCGCAAGGGACACTACAGAGCTCGCTCTCGAAGACCTGCCATCTTCCGTCGTACGGAGAGATGTCACACTACTCCGTCTCGACAACGACCGTGCGGGACTGGCTCGTCCACCTGATGAGAGACTGTCCCGATCGTGCTGTTCAAGGTTCGCGCGGTTCAGCGATAGTTTACCTTGTGGACGATTCCACTTCCGTTCTCGTTCATGCAGGCGTTCACGCTGTACTCCGTCTCCGCGTTCCGCATTCGCTGTGATAATGTCAGCCTGCATCAACTTCCCACTACTGCTTGACTGACTATCTGCCCCTGATTGTGATGATCCTGCGTGTATTACTGGTTCCTTTTCAGACAGAGCCGACAGGATAAGTATTAACTGCTCACATGAATTATCCAAATCAAGACTTTTGCGTCGTACGAGAGGAAGATTATGGGTTGAATGTGATTTCGAGTGAGATGTCCACGACAAGGGTCGCGCTGGCGACGCAGGATGACCATTCGGCCGCGAGGGAGGAAATGACACTACAAACTGTTAGCGTCAGTGACACCATGAAGGGGAACACTCTCACATGGTCGTCCATTCAACAATGAATCGCCCTCATCACTTTCCATACCCCTCAATGCTCGTTGCATCTCAGAATCCCCTTCAAGCAAATCTACACCTGGCGTCAATGGGGCAATCAGGCGAGCACATTCGAACCTCACTTGATTGTGTCTGCAGCTGCGCGGACATCACGAGAGAGCGCATTGGCGTGCTCGTCGCATGCGGTGGCGTCGCTTCCGATCTGTTTAGATCTCGAAATAACGTTGCTGTGTCTTCAGTCATATCTGCTGGTGGCATCGACAAGTCCACGACCATCCCTGGACGAAACTTGAGCCTTGAGATGAGTGACGCTGTGTATGAACGTACGGTCTGGTGGAGGTGTTGGAGGCATCGAGCGAGATTGGTTCAAGCGTTTCACCAGTGCCCCATATGTTGCAGCAGCTTGTGACGAGCGGAGCGACTCTTCAGATCGCCGAGATACATCTAGACATTGTTATGAGCCAGTTGTCTACAGCCTTGAGCAAAACGCACTGGACAGATGCTCCGCCTCCTCGTCACTCATGCTTCTCCGTTTTCCCTTGGCCTTTGTCCTCTCCTGCACCACTCGCTCAATACGTAGACTTTCATCCGCCTCGGCCGTTCCAACGCTGTTCCTTCGGAGTCTCCCCTTGTGAGGTGTACCTCCAGAATCACGAAGGGCATGCGAGAACAACTCCTTGACACTTTCCCGCGCGAAACTAGGCGTTGCGAGGGTCGAATAAGGCGGATCAAGGTCGGAATCCGCCTCAGATGGTGTTGCAGGTCTTAAGGGCGGGCGCTGAGGGGAGGTGGTGGTGGTAGTTCGGAGGAGCGCGCGCAGGCGTGCAGAGGCTGATTCTGCGGCAGGTTCTGAGGCCATGGGGGCAGAAGGCATTCGGGGCGTCGATTCTGCGTCTTCTTCGTCCTCGCTCTGGTTGTCGGATGGATACCGCGAAGGACCAGCAGTGGGGGTGAGGAGGGTGTCCGTTCGATGTTGCGGAGAGAGTCTAGTAAGTCGGAGGCGCGGTATTGGGAGAGGGGGAGAGGTATCCATTTGTATGTGGGTCTATGCTCGCCGTCGCCGACAGCGACGACGAAGAGAGAAGAACAATGTCCTACGGAGAACCTACGAAGAACAAAAACGCAAGGTTCGCGTGGATCACACGCGGCGTTGGCGCTAACCGAACGCAAACAACTTGAAAATATAGTCCCCGCAGTTGGCGCCTCAGACAGCTGCTTGGAGCAGTTTTTGTAAATAGAGCAGGTCTCCAAGAGCGATGTTAGGTTATGGGTGGTTCATCATGCCTTGGTCATGCCACAAGCTTAAGCCTTAGCAGAGTCTGTAATCAGCGCTTAACTGTGTGGTACTCAGCCACAGTCGCGTCGCACGGAGATCATCGTCAGAGTGCGGATTAACTCGACGAGGAGCCTGGTCACTTCTGCAGACGAATTGAGTTCTTGCACGGTGCGTGATATACAGAAGTCGACAATGGAGCGACTGACTGACTCTAGTATCTACAACAGAGCTATGAGCCAGTCTGTGGCCGCTTCTTCACGGCAATCGTACCTGCCGCACTCTGCGACGAACGCGGCTGCGGCTGCGAAGCTGCTGGAGAAAAAGAAAGAGTTCGAAGCTGTAGCTGCTCTGGAGCAAGCAAGCACCCAGTTTCTTAAGAGAATAGAAGAGCTGGGAGATGATTTTGATATTATGGCTGATGCTGGTCGAGGTGTGTCTTTTGACTACCAATAATTCCCGATGACCTTGTTCTGACTAGGAACAGTCCATGGGCAAGTGCTTGAACAATGGCCTTATATGTTTAAGATACTTCACTTGTTTTGTGAGTGTCTGTACAAAACTTCTCGCTTTCCGCGTTTAAATGAGGACAGTATCAACGCGCGAGCAGCACTCGAACTCGGCCGAAATACCCATTGCACCTTCGCAGGGAGAACGACTAATTCGCGTCCCAGTGGAAGAGTTACGGCCATCAGAAGAGAAATCATAAATATACAGTGCGCCACTAAACGCTCCTGCTATGTAGTGTATCGATGGATATTATGTAGCATAACTCCGCGTCATGCCTTAGATGCCCCAGCGTTCTTCTTTTGCTCCTTCAACGCAGCTATGCGCTAGTTTAAGATATACCTCAGTAACAGAACTTCTGCAGGAAGGTGAGACGTACTTGTTTTCTCTCTTCCTTTCTACGTGCCATTTCTGCGGCTTTCTCTTCCTTCGTCATTCCTGCCGTGCTTGACTGTGGGGTCGCTGCACCACTCATGGGTCTGTCATGAACAGCAGGACTCGCTCTACCACTGTCAGAGGGTGTCGGGGATCTCGTCATATTCGACATGGTTGACAACCTATTGTTTGTGGGAGGTGACCGTGTCATGCCTGCCCGTATTCCCACTGGTTGATGAATAGGTAATGTAGGAGATTTCGATGATGCACCCCAGCCGTTAGATGGTAGTTTTGCTCCTGAGGGACTCGGGCTTGCCCATGGGTCGTCGCCTTCAGGATGCGTCAGATGAGTTACGTGGGCTCGAGCACTGGATAAACTGACTAGAATAATGCAGAGCGGGACTGTTCTGATCGAGCACGTCGCTGAATCCCAGACCTACTATTGGTACTGGCGCACTCTCGAATGCACCTGAATTCGAATCCAGTGCCTCAGTAACATCAAGTTGAGCGCATTGCAGCGAATATACTCACTCCAATCATCTTGATCTGCGTTGACATCAATCAAATCGTCGTTGCCCCAAGGGTTTCTAGGGGTATCAGCCTCTGCGGCAGCTTCCTGGGCCCAGTCTGACGTCGCCTTGTTCGCAGACAAGCTGGCAGGTACTTTGTTTGCTCCTAACTGCATACTCTTCGTCTTTCCTGCAGAATCCACGGCACGGACAGGTGCAGCCGGGGACGAAAGTGTAGTCCCCAGTCGAGATGATGGACGACTATCTGACCCATCTACGGAGTTTGCTACCGCAGCTGGAGGGGCCAAACCTGATCGTTCTGCACCGTCCATGGTACTCTGTAGATCAGCCGCAGCGAGCTGCGCCATATAACGAAGGTGAGGTCAGCATTACCTTCGAAATTAAGGGTAAGTTGATCAGCAGACCTTCCTCCCTAGCGAGGATATAGCCCAGCCGGCAAGCGCCCCAGCAGCACCTGCTGCACTGTTTACAAGTGTGCTAGAGCCGGGGACATTGGCGGGAAGGAAGCCCAGAGCTGTGGGATCGTTCTCTGATTCAACAGTTTCTGGCTAATGCGTCCAATTAGTTCAGTATAGAAAAAACACACTCATGGACAGCTTACCATCGCGGCAGCGTGCTCTTCTAGCTTCTTGACAAATAATTCCATGGCCTTGAAAGCTTGATCTCGTACCAGCCTTGCATGATCATCGCCAGCCAATCCCAAATTTCTCAGCCTAAGTGCAAGTTGACGAAACCATCTATGAAGCTTACTTCTCCTTGTCTATCATGGCAAAAGCCATGTTAGGTATAACCTTAGTGGCTAGATCCTCCATATCGAAGCAATCGATTGTGGCCATGAAGGCCATCAGACCAGCAACTCGCGCGTGAACAAAAGGGTCCTTCAGAGCACGCGTAAACGCCGGGACAAGCACTTTACGTTTCGTATTATATCCCAACGACGGCCCGAGTCGGCCTATGAGGATGCAAGTATTCGTACGAATGGATGCCTCAGGGTCACCCTGCATCTTAGCGAGGAATCTCAAAAGATCGTTGTTCAGTATACGATCGTTGAACTAATTTTTATATTAAATGGTGTTGTACATCGAAGACGACGGTAACTGACCTTATCCGACAATAAAATGATGGATTTCACTGTAGCTTCCCGGATGATGGCCACAGTATCCGAAAATCCAGTTTGCTGCGGGATCGGTCAGGCGCGATACACGTATGCGATAGTAGACTGATACCAAATGCGGCCACATCTTGTCCACTACAGTCTTCTTGTCCAGCTTGTCAGCATAATCTGGTAGGTGATCAAGTAGAGCGAGCCTCGTGCCGCGATCAGGACTTGCGAAGAGTTGAACCAAATGCGCCAATATCACGGTCGGATAATCTGCAGGGGCAACACTCTTTCCCAGCTGCAGAACCAGAGGAAGGATGGCTGGGGCAGAGGCGCCACCGAACTGTAGAGCGGACAATAAGGATGGGAGTACCCGATAGGAGATGAATTCAGACGGAAACGAAGACGACGATTCTTTCAGGGTCCTACATAGACACAATTTGAGTCAGTGATTCGCTAGCCTCATATCAGGCGAATGCTAATACCGTAGGAGTAACGTCTTCTCGCTCTCATTTCCCAAGCTAAAATTGTCCAATCCAGCACAAACCTTCACTAAACGGTTGTTGGCAAAGAAACCAGAGCCATCTCCAGCGGTTTCTGCCATCCCAAGTTCCAAGAACGTCTTCGGGGTGAGGCGTGCCTTGGGGTTGGGATTGAGAAGTCTTTTAAATGATGAGAAAAGGGCACTAGGGATAGAACCGCGCGAGGACGCTGTTGGAGGTGGATGAGGAGGCTGTGCCGTAGCAGGAATGGGGAGCGATGGATTGAACACGGAGTGGATGAGGAGACCAAGAGCATATGCGTCCGCCGCCGGCGGGGAGTGCCTAGACGCAACTTAGTACAAAATCGGGGGATATGCAAATGTTACAGTTACTCTTTCAAGATGGACCACCCGGCCTTTTTGACTTCCGGTGACGCATAAGTGGAGGCGTCAGGCAGCATACTACCCATGCTCTGACATAAGATAGGTTTTCATTTATTTCTTCATTCAACAGTATGCTACGTACATAGAGTATGGCGCCATCCTCCTTGGGGTTGCTCAGCACTTCGAACCCACCCAACTTCCACTCGCCGGAGGTTGTAATGAAAATTGAATCCATTCGGACATTCCCATGCGTTGATGCACATGAATCGTTCACAAAAGCCAGTGCTACCTGATTATCAGTTGCAAACACCTTTCCGGATCAAATACAAAACGGAAAAGTGCCAACCGATATTCGATGGAGACCCCAGATCAGCCAGTCCTCTTTCTCTTGCGCACCCTTGGAAGACCATTGTGACACTGCAGAAGCGAGCGGTTGGATTCGTTCCGTCATAATGTAAATGGTAGTATCCGTTTCGACCGCATCCATGAATCTGAGGACGTCCGGATGGCGAACCGTCCGGAGCTTCCGAAGCGCATTTTTAGCTAATGGCAGAATATTCTTCTTCGCCGGCGTGTTTGCATCAAATTCGAAAATAGATATGGGCGAACCATCGTCCTGGAAGGTGCGAATAGTGAAGCACAGCCATTCAACAAGGAGCGTGTACATTTAGGCGTACCCTTTTACTACCTTCATACAGTGCCCAGATAGAATGGTTGTCGTATGCGGTGACCCTAGCACCCAAGGAGAACGGTAGACTCAGACCAGATTTCTGTACGAGCGAAGAAACTGCTGCAGAACCCAGGGTCCTCAAATAATCCATGGACAACTGGACAGCCTCTCCAGAAGCGAAAGCGAGGAACTAAGGGGTACACGCGCGCACACGCTAGAGAGATGAATCAAGACCTAAACCTTTAGAGCTGCCAAAAGCCACTGGCTGCGCTCGCAGTCAAGATGGTTGAACCAGGTCATCACTGGCAGGTCGCAGCCTGCGTTAACCCCTTATCCGCACAAAACGGGGATACTTCACTAAAGAGATTACTTATTTGTGTAAGTATAGCTTGTAGTCCTGTACAATGTCATCGCGGAGTTTATAGACCAAGAATAGAACAATTGACCTGACGGGGACGCCACAGCGAGCAACTTTGCGCTGCAACCACCACGACCCTATCGCGACTGCTGACAGTTCCATACTGGATCCCAGTCGCATTGTATTCATAAGTCTCTTTTGGCATCCCTTGCCTCTCAATTCTCTTCTCGCGATAGGAACTGCGGCATCTCTGGACGGAAGAACCTTCAATTTATATAACGGAGCTGGAATCACTCAAACATTACGCTGACGTCTACCGGCTTGAACTATACTCTTGCAGTTCCGCCGTATTAGCGGCACCTCCACCAAGCATCCCAAGTCTTCTGCATCCAGACTTGTAGATTTATTCTGGAGTTTCCATGGAGCGTGCTGCTGTAAACGGACATAATTCGGGACCTTCGGAAGGACAACCTTACACGAATGGCTTTCATGATCACACCATGGAGGAACTTGAGCGTGAACTTCCTGTTGTTCATGATGGGCAAGTGCCGCTAGGAGAGCTTGTATCGCGGACGGTCCAGGCGATTTATGCCGAGCTCTCAGAATTAGCGGAAACGTTGGTCAAGTACAATTTTTGCAAATATCCAGCTGTTGACATGATATAGGCTTCCGAATATGTCCGATACTGCTCGAAAACGGACATTGGCGGATTGGGTGGTGCAGACGAAGAGGCAGGTAGTGAAGTTATACGCAGTGGTGAAGTGGGCGCGTGATGCGGATGTTGTACAAAAAGCCATGGTACTTCTTTGTGAAGTCGCGAAGTGCTGTTCATTGTTGATACCGCCTTACAGAATGTCACAGCATTCCTCATGGACCAAAACCGCCAGTTTGAGGATGCCATTCACGGACTAAAATATGCCAAAGACAGCCTTGATCCGGCTAGGTGCGTGCTGGAACGAGTCACACAGCTGGCATTCCTAAGACGAAGGGGTCAAGGTTGCGGAATCATGATCTACTGACCTCCTTGGATGTCCTCACCACCGGCTCTTATCGGAGGCTGCCCTCTGCGATCAAGGTTGATACTGGTATTGGTTTCTTGATTTCCGACTCACGAACAGTCTACAGAAATTGGTCGTTCCTATCGCACCTCTTTCAGATGACGAAGTTGCAAAAACACTGACCGATGTTGAAGCAGCGATACGCTTTAGACTTAAGATGACCGAGATCATACCTGCCGAGATGTCTCAATATCGCATTGGCAAGGCACTCTTTCGATACGATTTCGGCAATACTGAACTGGCCTTACAGCTGATGGTCGCGTTAACTTCGTCGTACCAAAACTATTCGAGACTTCTCTTTGCGTTCGGGGTGCTGAGAAGGATGATGGCTGGTTTTTTGTCAATGTCGAGTTTTTATTTACTGTTGGCGGAGATCGGACTGGGATGCAAGGTAGAATGGCCTATCTTCCTTCATCGTCATGGTTCTCATTCGTCCTCAGAGTTCCCTCGCAAACCAACTGGTCTGCTCAAGAGGCACATAACAGACGAGGCCGATGCTCGCCTTGCGTTCTACCTTCCTCTTCTCCCTAACCAAGGTCCGCCTCCTGAGAAAGAAGCGCCTACACGACCTCAACTTCCTGAAGGGGTCTCTGACGCGCCCCTCGTACGTGTTTTCAATTTTCTCCGTAAGGTATTTTGTCTCGTCAATGTGGGCGAATTCTAACACGAATCAGAGATGATGTCGTTGTCATACCAGCTGGAGATATTGTGGTATCAAGTGAGTGAGGACACATTGTTGCTGAATGCGTGTTAAGCTTCTGTCTAGGCTGAGAGGCTCCGCTCTTTAGGCTGGGCCGAATTCCTGAGAGTCCGAATGACACCTAATCGCCAGTCGATGTCCATTTCATATTGGATGTTTGTGTCACAGCTTAATCTTAATCTTCTGGGGCCTTCTAATGTACCATACAGACGAAAGTCGCCACCTCACCTTCCTGGAAGACCCGCCCCTCAACGATCCAAAATCCCTGGCCTTGGCGGCACACTTACCATATCTATTGTACGAATACCGACCCCTCCAAAGAATAAGGCGAATCGTTCCCCGAGAGCTCGCGTTCTTGCAGAATTGCAAGAGAAATCAAAACTTGATGGTGGGCGCCCTTCAGACGACATTGAACCTTTGAGGTTTGAAATAAAGTGGGAGCCGGAGAAAGGTGCACTAGGTGTGATGACCCCCTTTGAAGATATTCGACTTCCACAGGCCGAATTATCCATAGTAAGTGACTTGCTTTATTATCGACACAATCATTTGCGAGTATTACTGCTACAGGATCCAGACAATCTTGACATCGAAGCTATTTTACGAAAGGTGATCAAGAGACACACGGAAGCGATTTTGAATGCTATCAAGTTCCAACTTCAACATGCACCGTCCACCCGCAGTATATTCTCTCCTCCGGGAGAGGTCAGTCTTGTCGTAGAAGGTGTGCATTAGCAAGTTTCAATGGGGATCTGCTGATCTAACAATGTCCTATTGACGACATGAAGATGGAGTGTACGCCTTGCGTACACACCTCTGCGCAGACGAAGTCGTCATTATAACAATCGATTCGAGGACAGGACGCCTGAATCTACGAGATACTGGAGATCTTGCTGCAGCTGGTAGAGGAAGACGTTTCGCCTTGATCACTGAGAAGCTCAATGAGAGCCCGAATCTGTTGGCCGATGCCCTCATCCGGCTGAAATTCACCGTGAGACCATATGTTTTCCAAATTTTACACAATTGGTCTTACCTTATGTTCGCAGACGATCACGGACCTAGCAGAACAAAGGGCCAATTATTTAGGGCTTCAGAGTTACCGTACTCGGAACTTTTCTCGAGAAGGTATGGTTATCGGATTGTTCCTTCGTGCACTACTCAGCCGTCGATAGAGCTGCAAAAGCTGGGACCGTCTGCGCGGGGTATGCTGTACATTCAACTTGCGAAGTTCCCTTTGCATTACCTTGTCCTGGTCATTACCGATGAAGACTTCCGATACGCTCTCATTTCAGCGGAGGTTCTGCAAGACACGATGTTCCACGATATGACCATGAAAGACATAGGATGGTTGGATGTACGACGGGTACATGGTGATCAAATTACTGTAACATTGCGCAACGGGCCACACACAGAACCAACTACTGGACAAAAGCGGAAACGTGACCCGAGTGACGAGCCAGATTCGATGGACCCGGCGGAAATGTATACACCGCGGTAAAACACTTTTCCACTACCGGCTGTGCGCTGCAAGAACTGATGTCGTGGTTGTGCAGTTTCAACTTGGAGACACAAGTGCTCCGTGAGCTATACGCATATTGTTGGTGAGCGCCCTCGCAACTTTAGCTCTTCTCACCGAAGACATGATATGCGATCCAGTGCCCGAGTTGCATACTACAAGATAGAACAACAGTTCAAGTCGCGTAGTATCCCCTACACCATTGTAAGCTCCGCAGCCACCGCTCAACTCCCAGAGCTTGCGCACATTCAGTCCTCCCTGGCCCACTCCATCCCAGCCCTCTGCGTCGAATCATCCGTCATCCTCTCTGGTGCTCCCGCTGCAGAAGCGGCAATGCCAAACATTCGGGTGATACCGCTGAACTGGTGGTCTGACAGGCAAGCGCAGGTGAGGATCACCGTCCAAATGCAACAGAACGAGACTAACGCACCGAGCAAGGTCGTAACATGTGTAAAATTGAAGTACGTTCAGCAACCCGTTGGCAAGAGGGCAGGGAGCACTGTGATTCGGCCATCCAAGAGAATCATATACGATACCACTGAGGCTATCGTCTCTTTTCTTTCCGAAGACGTTGACAAATGTGTGGATGAATTCCTGGAGGAATGGGCACGCGTGTCCAAGATGGTTGTCATCGCTCGTGAAGGCAAGTTAGCCTCGTCTGCGTGAATGTCTGCGATACTCACACTTTTATAATCAAAGTTGCGGAAATGTCGCGTAACAAGAAATGGAAGGGTGTGCGACTGCTCTCGTTCGACCTGCAAACTGTGGAATTCGCATACGCTGCTGATTACGCTGTATCGATCACTTGCACAGACCAGCTGTCGCCTACGGGCGGCTCATATGACATGCAGTTCTCTCGGGTATGCAGCATTACAGACGATCATCCGATGGGCAGAGATGATCAAGCGCAGTATAATCCTCACGAAGACCTAGAACCATTTCTCCGCAACCTCCTCCGACATGGCCGGCTTGCACCGAGTCTACAGCGCCTAGTGCGGCTGCTGAGGGATACATTACCTATCGTCGCGGAACTAGACGCCATCAGCCTGAGCGCAGCAGAGAGTGGGGAGAACGTGGATGTATTCCCCAAGGCAGCCGGCTGGTTCAGGGTGCTCTATGGTGACTTTAGGTGAATTTTATCAAGCCTTCTCGCCAGGAACATACGAACTTATTTAGATTTTAGACATGCCCTCGACTTCCGATTAATGACCGGTGGACGTGTTGCGATGATCGACGGCGCTACCTCACTTTTCTTCGCGGATGCGCCTAGGTCATCGACTTCTGCGGGTGGTTCCCTCACGAAACCATCCAAGTCATCTCATATATCTTCAAGTGCAAGCTTAGATAGCACAGCTCTCCTGCAACCTATTCCAGACTTTACGACTCTTGTGGAAGGTGCGGCGCGGGACGTGCTGGCGCGCACCTCGCCCAACCGCCATATCGCACCAATCGATATTGGCGTGGTGTGTAGCACTGCAGCTGTTCGTGAGGTGGGAAGGGTATTGCATGAGCGGATACTAGGGCGTCTCAAGTCATCCAACGGAAGAGAGTGAACATGACTGTCTTCATTTTATGTGAGCTATCTTTGCACTGCTTAATCGGGTCTCTAACGGACTTGCCCGCTAGATCGTAATACATAGCTAATAATTATGGATAAACGATCTCATAAATGACCTGAATGTAAAAGTACGGATGCAAGCAGCCCGCGTTCACTGTTTTATTTCCATGTCGTCATGGCCTACAAAGCCGGACTTTGTATTAGGGTCTTCTGCTTTGGATTACACATGGGCACGCTTCGCCCAACAATGATTGATGGCGTGTCATAAAAGTCCTAGGCTGTTGATGAGCACTCGAGTGCCGCATTCATGAGGGTCCACTTGAAAAGCACTGCGTCGCCAAGAGCCATAGGATGCATATGAAGTATTGTCAAAATAAATCCCAAGTTTGTACCTTCGTACTCGCTCACTGCGCACGAATATGTGGTAGGGAAAATCCTTGTCCGGTCACCTATATATGTGGCATGAGTATGTCATTGTCGAGCCCTCTCATTGCAGCACATTTCAAGTGCACCGTTCGTGTATTTTCACGCCCACCGCTTCTCTATCCACCGCTTCTGAGATACTCCAAACGACCATCCGCCCACATCTGTTCTTCCATCGTCATTTCCGTTATCATCGCCATCCTATCCTGGTGATTGAATGCACCGTCGCCTCGCGCAAGGCTCCGAGCCTTCATGCCTTGCCGAGGCTGCGTCCGATGCTACGCATTCGCGCGAGATCTTCGTTCGTCGAATGTGATTAATTTCTTCCAACAATGCCAGCCGGAAACCACTTCCTGGGCCGCATCTTTCTGCCTCGCGCGTCATTTCCTCCAGCTCTAGTTTTGGAAACACGGACTCAAGCTGAGCTGCTAGAGCTGCAACATTCTCCTCGCGTGATGATCCGTACAACTCCAAATTATACATCTCGATCCTTTGCAAATTGTGCGACAAAAGGTCATGTAGGTCGAGACGGAAATTAGGAAAGAGCGTCAAGTGGTCCAGACCCACCAGCCGTAAGAGGTGACAGGCAGACGCTACTTCAAGCAAAATCTGTAACGAGTTGCATGCCGGAAGCCTTTTCGTATAAATCTTGAATGTTTCAAGATTTGGCCAATGGAGAACCATGTCATGTAATCCAACACAATCAGAAGGCAATGGGGCGTTCAATTCGATGGAGCGCAGCAGATGCATAGAGCGAAGGGGAGAGAAAAATGGCGCGAGAGGCAAACAGCATACACAGTGACCAGTTACTTTGAGTTCGTTCAGCAACGGTGAAAGTGTAGCAGAAATGACTTCGAGGAATGCAAACATGTAGCATGAATGGGGGGTAAGGTCCATTTCCCAGAAAGCTAAATGAATTGCCCGGAGCATAGGCCACTCACACTTCTAGATGAGACTTGTCGCCACATTGTGTTCCGAAGTCATATCCAGAGTGCGCAAAGAGCGAAAGCATCCCATTATTCCGCGCGATAAAGCGTCTTGATCATCCCAAATCTTGGACACAGTAAGGTAGAGATTGGCTAGACCAGGCATCGCCAGAAGTGCGTTGAGAACCATATCATTGATGAAATGTATTTTGACCCGAACTGTTTCAAGGTGCTTGAATGCGTCAATAAATAGGACGGCGCACATGGAATCTCACGTCCTCTTCACATTTTCATCCCATTCCATTCCATCCAGGTAAATCTCCTGAATGCGAGCCGACCCAGCGGCAAATTCTGGCACGATTTTTGACAGCTGGGGATAGAAGAGGCTATCTTGGGTTTCCGAAAGAGACAGTGGGGAGCGTAGGGTCAAGGTTCGAAGCTTTGAGCCTGCCATACACAACAAGACTCGGCCCGTGTTTGCAGTCACCGCGTGTATACCTTGCGCATCCCATCTCAAGCGCATGAGATTTGGAAAGAAAGGACCGCCGAGCCGGGCAGCAATATGCTGGATGATGGGGAGGCGATCGTCCAACTTTACCTCTTCATCTATGCTATTAATACTACGCACACGGATAGCGTACTGGCGAAATCGGTCTAAATCACGGGCGTGAATTTCACCGTTAATGACCTGTTGGTCGTATGAGGAAGCAGCGTTCAGGGAGCACGGAATACGCACGTATGTCTGTTTCTGGTGCGGATTGTTGCACGACAGAATAAAAATAGCTTGGAAAGAAGGCAAGACGTTGAGAGCAACGGACTCCGAGGGGATCTCCCTCCAGAGGTTGTTGAGGGCGTGATAAGAGAGTGTCTTATTGACGAATGCTGCACTGGCGAGGGTCCACTTGATAAGGTCTGCGTCGCTCAAAGTGATATCGCTATACAATGCATTGTCAAAACGAAGGTAAGAGAATATCTCTTCGAGGACGTCGTCACATTCGAGGGCGCGGTGAGCCTGAGCGGTTCGCATCATGATCGGAGACCGACTCGACTAGCTTTAGATTCCTATATACTTATCAGTCTATGGGGCTCGATCTGTAAGGAAAAATAACGATCCAAGCCCTTGGAGGAGGGGGAGGGGGAGGAGGAGGATCGGGGGCCCTACTACGTGCTTGTCAAAAACAGCGGCCGGTGACGATTTATTACACTCGAAGTGCGCTAGACCTCGCGCGATATGGAGACTGTTTCACGGCCGACACTGCTCGTGTTGGTTGGAAATGGACCATTATGTTCATTAGATTAACGCTGCATATATATATTCGCGTGAAATGTTGGCGTACTGATTTCACTATTCAATCTTTGTGAAGTCAGTGCGACAGCTACGGGCGTTTATTTCCTATTTAGGCAACACATCCCCCCAAAACAGCTGTGTAATGTAATGATGACGAATCGTGGATATGAAGGAGACCGGTGCGAAATCGCGTTCGCAGCTATGGGTAGGATAAGGCAAAAGCACAGCAAATCCCACGACATTATGTATCCAATTTTCATTCTAAGGTGACAAAATGTACACCGAATTATGCCTGTGGAGAGACCTCTCTGCGCTCGGTGATAATTGTCTACCGACATCGTTGAAGATAGAAGCAATTGATTACAATTAGCAAATTAGCCCTGTACGATACATGTCTATACACTGATGTTTGCATTTTATCTCGAGACAACGTGTATGGACAACACTTGCTGATTTAACGCTGTAAAGCTGTCATATACTCGCTACGTTACTGGTATGCCAACGGATCGGATCTATAGGGCTTGTATCCATTATATATTGAAGAAGACAAGCAAATCAACACCACTCACCTCGCTATGCATTCGAATGGTGACTAGGAGTTGCATTCTCGACGCCGAACCGAGCTCATATCCTCTAAAAGCCTCTTCCAGTCCTGCTGCAATGACTTTCCCTTCGGCGTGCACGATTCACCCAACTGCAATTTCGGGAAAATAGACTCAAAGAGGATTGCCAGTTGCCACATTTCATCTGGGCCAAAGTCATCGTTATATGGCTTGTCCCTCAACGAACCATGGAAGTAGACGTGCTCTAAACCATGTGACGACAGATTGTACGTGTTGAGTTCGGAGGCAGGCACGAGCCTCATCGCAGGTAAATTGACGATACAGAGCTGCGGACAGACGGATGCTAGCTCAAGCACCGCCTGCAGACCTTGGTCGAAGTCGGGCGTCCAAATGCCGGTGAGGTGAAATTCTTCCAGCTTTGGCCAGGCGAATCCAGTTTCGCGAAAGTCATTGGAGGAGCAGGGCGGAACTTTGGGGAGGTTTATGTCGATAACGCGGAGAAGATGCAGATCACGGAGCGGCCAGAGGATCTGTTTGAGTGTCATGTCGCTTGTAAAACGCGTGGCTAAGGAGACTTGCCACAGGGAGTTCGAGAATGCTCGGGCAATGCTCTCGAGGCATTGCAGCATCTTATGCTGCGGAGGTGACGATTTGTTGGCTTTAATGATAATCGCTTTGAGAATCCTGACGGCGGGCCACTCGGATGTTCCAAGGATGCGGCTGACTACAAGAGGGTCCCCCGTGACGCACAATCTGTGCAAATTACGGAAGCATATTCGACTGGAAGGCCAGGCTTCGGTGGGGTGGTATGAAAGCAAATTGAGGCTGAGACTGGTCATGTCATGGCCAGCCTCCAGCAGGGCGATGGCTTGTTGAGGATGAACGGGAGGATAGAGGGAGAGAACGTCAAGGGCCTTGAGCGAGCTAATCAATGGCGCTGCATATGACACGTTCCACGAAGTTCCTCGAAGCTCGACGTGCCTAATATCAGGTGATTTTGAGATGAGGATGGATGAAGCAGCCAGCAATGCTCGCTCAAACTCGTCTTGTTGTGGGCTCGAGGAGAAATGATTGAGCCGGAGATGGCGCAGTGTCGCGGTGGCTATGCATGACAAGATTTCAACTACTGTACTCTCGCATGTGGCTTCGAAGTTTTCCCAGACCAGGCTCACAAGGTTGGGGAAGAGGGGTTCACCTAGTAGCCCGAGAATGTGCCGTATTGTCTGGCTGCGGGTGTTCCGCTGATCTTTCTCCCTCA
Organism: Fibroporia radiculosa; assembly: GCF_000313525.1. Taxonomy (NCBI): domain Eukaryota; kingdom Fungi; phylum Basidiomycota; class Agaricomycetes; order Polyporales; family Fibroporiaceae; genus Fibroporia; species Fibroporia radiculosa. The sequence goes on along the minus strand of NW_012133175.1, from coordinate 32,403 downwards.
AAAACACCTTGCGCACACGCACGGTGTACTGACGGAGTCTATCCAGCTCATCGAGCGTAGGCTCCCGTCCGATTGACTGGCTCAGGACAAACTTTAAGACACACGAAATATCAACTGATCTCGAATGAAAGATGCGCACATATGTCCATTGTTCGAGCATAGCCACTGAGGGCCACCAGGTCTCCATGAGCTGGTCTGACCTGATGGGTTCACAGATGGCCTTGAAGGAAGGCAGGATATTGAGTGCAGTGCGCTCAGATGGAATCTCCTTCCAGAGAAAATCTAGAGCATGTTGCGAGAACAACTTGCTGACCCGTGCAGTTTGCGCCAAAGTATACTGAAGGTGCTTGGCCTCGCCAAATCTGAGAGAGTAGAGATGCTGGAAGATCTCATGAAGGATGTCGCTGCACTGGAGGGCGCGATGAGGAGCTTCTTGAGTCGGATAATGAGACCTTAAAGAAGAATCCATTGAAGATGAGAGAAAGAGATTCTGACGCTAGGCCACTGAGCGACAAGAATTGACGCTGCTGGCAGTGCATCTAATACAAGTCAACCGTGATGTCCGTATGTCACCAACCCCCGTTTGAGCGCTGAGCTCGCACCTAGATATACACAGGCCCTAAGGGCATTATGATAGCTTACGAATGTGAAATGGGCTAGATACCTACCTCGAATCGATTCAAATGGACTGTAGGAGTCTTCTCGATTCGGCGGAAGCTGATCTGCACATCTCTGATCATGGCACAGCGAGACATTCATTCTGGATCAGGGTCGCCGTCGCCTCGATAACAAGCCAGATGATAGTCAGGCTTGGATTGACAATAGACTCATAAAGGAGATACCAACTGGACGGTGGCATATTTCCGATTAGAATGTAACAGTGAATAATACACTTACCCATACCCATGTCCACGTCACATGTGCGGTGTAGAGCAGGTTACCGCTGCCTACACTCAGCGTGATGAACAGAGGGTGACTGTAATACCAGGTGAGGTGCGATGTTTGACAGACTGCCCGTTCGAAGCTACCTGGCCAGATGTCGCTGCGGGAAAAGCTGATCAAGCCCACACAGGCCGTACACACTATGCACGAGTATCTCGCACATCTTTCCGCATGCTCGAGCACATCAGGGTAGATGTGCAGGTCACTCATGCCAGAATCATGAGGTCCAGAAGAGCAGCCTATCGAGCCACCTTGCGCTCAAGAGCGATACTCTAGCGCAGCCGTCACCCAGTTTATGTGGCACTCATGTCGCTGGGATAGACCAGGTCAGCATCTACCTGTGGTCCTGGACTCGGATTGGAGACATGCATATGTACACTCCTCATCCTGGAGCTTTCAGATTACATTGACGGGCTGGTCCACAGATGAAGACAAGGCGCTAGCTATAGAATATGAAGCATACAACAGTAGGAGAACACTATGCTGAAACATGCAGCACACGCCCATCGTCCTTGAGTGTGGTAAAGAAAAAGGGATCTCATGGATAATGGTGTTGTGGCCAAGTAGGCGTCGAGGAGAGTTGAGATGGGCTACTGAATGAAAGTTGATAGTGTGCAGATTGACGATACTGAGACGGGGTGCGCTATCATCTCGTAAGAGCGCTCTCCAAGCCTCATGCGCTCGCCAAGGCCTTGTCCGATGCTGCGGGCAGACGCAATGTCTTCGTTTGTCGAATACGATTCATTTCGTTAATAAATGATAACCAATGGTTCCTTCTGCCCGAGCCGCGTTCCTGCGCTAAACATTTCATTTTTTGGAGCTCCAACTTTGGAAAGATAGGCTCAATTTGAGCTGCTAGATATTTAATATCATCGCTCGGCCAGTCGATCCACTCCAAATAAGATGTCTCGATCCTCTGCAAATTATGCGTTGAAAGCCCATGCAGGTGAAGGTGGAGGCTGGGAAGAAGGCCCAAGGAATCCAGGCCCACCATTCGCAGGCGCGGACAAGCGGCCGCTACCTCGAGCAGAATCTGCAGCGAATTATGGTTCGGTTGACTGCTCGTTTTTAACTTGAACGTTTCGAGACTTGGCCAGTTGAGAGCAATGTCGTGAAGCCCGGCGCAGGTAGAAGATAATGGAACTACTATCTCAATGGAGCGCAACAGATGCATGGAGCGAAGGGGGGAGAAAAATGGTGCCAGGGGGATATCGCAATCACAGTGACCGAAGACGTCCAGTTCAGTCAACGACTGTGAGGTGGCAGCGGCAACGACTTCAAGGAAGGCATCTATGAGGCATGGACCATAATTTAAGTCCAAGAAGGATGTATGCAGTACACGGAGTGCAGGCCACTCGCATGTTTGGAAGAGTGTCATCGTCACACTGTGCATCAATTGGACATCCAGTGTGTGCAAAGACCGAAAGCATCCCTGCATTCCCCGCGATAAAATGTTACGATCGTCCTCATCCGTGTTTGTAAAAAGTTGAAGAATAGCAAGATAAGGCAGCGATAAAAGCACACTGAGAACCGCATTATTAAAATAATGCAATTTAGCTCGAACTGTCTTCAGATGCTTGAATGCGCTAATAAACTGAACCGCACACATAGGATCCCATGTCTTATCCGCGCCTTCATCCCAAGACAGGTTCGCCAGCTCAACTTCTTGGATGCGTTGAGACCCCACGGCGACAACTGGAACGATATTTGATAATTGGAGATAGAAAAACGCCTCAAAACGTTCAGAGAAACATGGTGGGGGGTACAGCAACAAGGTCCGAAGGTTCGAGCCCACCATGCATAGTAAGACTCGGCCCACGTTTGCGGTTAACGAGAGCACATTCGCGGCATTCCACTCCAAGCGCACGAGATTTGGGAAGAGAGATCCACCAAGCTGTGCAGAAATATACTGTATAACAGGAAGGCGAACGTCGGGCTGTGCTTCTTCGACTATGCGGACACTACGCACACGGGTAGTGTACTGGCGAAGGCGGTCCAAGTCTTGGGTGAGGATTTCACCGTTAATGAGCTGTCGCTCTTGTGAGGATGCGGAATGCAAGTAGCAATGGCATGGAATACTCACATATGATTCCTCCTCGTTGCCCCACCTATCTGGAACTTCTATCTCTTCGGGATAGTTTATATCGATACGATAGGCTTGAAAGACAGGTAAAACTTTGAGCGCAATGCTCTCTGAAGGGATCTCCCACCAGAGATTGTTGAGGGCGTGATACGAGAGTGTCTTGTTGACGAGTGCTGCACTCCTGAGGGCCTTCCTCGAGAGCCCTGCGTCGATATAAGTAAATTGATCAATATCGCAAGTAATTTCAAAACGGAGATGAGAGAATATCTCGTCGAGGACATCGTCACATGTCAGGGCGCGGTGTACAGCCGTCGACATTGTGGATAAACTAGCGGTAGAACTAAACTAATTCGAATGTTCGAAGACTTGGGTAGCGGAAGTTGAACCAACGATGGAAATGGGGCAAAGTGGCGGCGGCAAGAACTTGAAGCTACGGCCGCCTCTCCGTGGTCGTCTCTCAGCCAACAGCTGACAATCGAGAATGCTGAATCTATCTTCTTCTAAAGCTCTTCAGAAAGTCAGCCAATAGTCGCCTTTATGTCTTCTGCTCTTTCTGGATTTTCTTATTGTAACATTACTTTTACAAGACGTCCTTCCACTACTGCACCTGCGTGGCCTTCTGCCATCCTCTGGGTCACAAAGTCCTGAGTCTTGAAGCTTGAAGCTTGACGTGGCAGCGGTTAATGCGCATTCCTCGCTAGCTTGTAGTGCACCTGCTTCACTGAGTTACTTCATGGGTTAAATCTAGACACTACATCTTCTCTCGTATGATTGTTGTGGGAGAGCGGCATTTGCCATGCCATCTCGCATATGCTATGGGCTGTCAACATAATCGACGTCTGTCAGGTTCAAGTTGATCTAAGGAGGGTGGGCTATGCCATACACCCACTGACACGCACATCATGGAGAGCCTATTCATTCTATTGTTATACTCTCATTGAGGATTGTGCCATCCCCGTACTCTGATGTTGTGAGTTGTGTGATGCATATACCCATAGCGACCTTTCCTGACATTCATGATGCATCATACTTGTCCTGTTAGCTATCAAACTTGCATAGAAGTTGTGTTCAAGCCTACATACCTGTGAAGGCTGTAGCTGTAAAGCTTCTTCGACTTTGCAGCCCTCAGATATACATGTTTGTGATAGAAATGCAATGCGTATTCATCCGCACTGCTTCCATGCAGATACTTTGAGTCACGCATTTTGACTGGAGGATTGTCTGGTGCGCTCTCCTTTATTTCTGTCTCGAGCTTCGTATTGACAGTCTGCAAACATAGCTGCTTTCCCCCAGTCACAATCACCTTGGGCACATGCGCGGTGTACTAACGGAGTCGATCCAGTCTCCTCTTCGAGAAGAGGCTCCCGTTTGGTGGACTGATTCTCAAGCCAAACTTCAGTACACACTTACTACCGACTAGACTTAGACAGAAGATGCGTATATATTGCCCTGTCACCCCTGGCAGATGATCTAGGCTGATAGATCCACAGGTAGCCTCGAAGGAAAGCGATAGGTATATTACGAGTGCAATGCGTTCGGATAGAATCTCCTATCAAAGACAAATCAAAGCATGATGTAAGAACAACTTGCTGAATTGTGCAGCTTGAGCCAAAGTATACTGGAGGTGCTTGATATCCTCGCCGGATCTGACAGTGAGTTTATTGTGAACCATTAGACAGAGATATTGAAAGACTTCATGAGGAATGTCACCAATTTAAGAGCACGATGAAGGGCCATCCGGGTTGAATACTGCTGAAGAGACAGACTGGAGGAGACTCTAACTTGGGATTTAATTGGACCCCAGAAATAAATATTGACGCTGAAGACTGTCAAGCTTCGAATGTTGATGGTTGACTTGAACCTCTCGCCGCTCTCTCTTGCGCACTCCCCATCTATATCATCTTCTAGCTCCTCATGTTTCTGCTGTTCGCACATGAAAAGGTTCCGGCCTAAGCCAAACGACCGACTCAAGTTATTGTGTTCAAATATTATGACAAGCGATGTTGTTTTCGCCTCCGCCTTTCTCGATCGACCGTACACGCTGGTGTCCCCTCCTGCGACCGCCATTTCGATGGCGCTGTAGTTTCATGAGAGGTCTATGAGGAATATCTGTAAGTTGCGTGGCGCTGAAGGAGTCCGGATGAGAATTCAGAGCCTTTGGTGATGCCATTAACTTGAAGGACTTCTTCAAGTTGCGTATCACTGAGCTTAGTCTGTGTTCATGTTTAGGCAGACATGTTGATTATAGATATCCACAGATCACAGGGTACTACGGCTGAACATGACCGCGACATGCGTCCGGCACACAATCGAGTCGTTCCAAGCTTAAATGGACGAAAAGAGCCAGCCACCGTGGGGCTGCTTGAGTTCGCCAGCAGGGATGGGTGTGAGCTGGTTGGGGGGCGAAGACGTCAGTGTCGGTGTGTGTGAGGGCGTGTAAAGGAGAAGGAAGAGGAGAGTCGGATTCGACACTGGACCGCCAACGACTTCGCGGCGCCCTCCCTGACCTGTCTGTGTTTGCAGTCCTTGTTCTCATCCGACAGGCGACATTCGGACCCTGAATTTATCACCGCTTTGCAGCCTACAGCTACGCAACGGACCATAATCGCTGAACCCTGACGGCGTAGGAAACCCTCGGCGCCCCGGCCGCACTTTCTTTCGACAAGCCTTTACCCAAGATCCGATATCTTCGCAAGATGAAATATTCCCGCCCAAGATAGTGGCTATCGTTATTGCATTTGGCCTTCACGTCTTCACCCGACTTTGCTAATATATTTTCCTCCTCGTCCGACCATGGTCTTCAACGTGTATTCATCGTGCACCCATGAGTTCAACTCAGAGACCAAGCCGCATCTGGTACGCCCCCAGTTTTCTGAGCTTAATATCGTAAAGACATTTTGCTCACGCATTGACAAAGTTGAGGTTCAGTGAACGCCGCTTGACGCTGTGCAGCAGAAAAAAGCGCGTCACTAGTCGCGAAACAAGTGGCAATAATTGACAGATTGATATATCAATTTTTGCATCTGGTCTTCTGTGCATCTGCACCTGATTCCAATGCATCTACAACCGCCAGTGGTCTCCGCGCGTTTTGCCAAGTCGCTCGCGGATTCAAATTGCGTGGAAACTAGTAATGGGGTTCTCCACCCCCAACTCGTGTTGCTCATTATGCTATGTCACCTGCTGATATAGAGGGAACCCAACTCTTATACGATCTCGGAACTCGAGACTCGAGACTCGGCGTGAGATGGGCGTCTGAGTAATGTATGGCTGTAGTTTTTGTTCGCTTCACCCTAGTGACACTATGCACTTAGGTTCGTATCAATGCCCAAGAGCCCCCTCGGGCATCGCGGAGGAGCAAGAGACAAAACACTGCATCGCGTCCTGATGACAGTCCGGGTCAGCGTAGCTCAATATGATAACGGTGTCCAAATGCCACACAGTTGCTGGATTATGTCAAACTGACATCTGAGACGAACGCTTCTGATCACCGCATTCTGGGACGCTGAAAAAACGTATAAAAGGGTACTTGTTCTCTCGTTCATCCTCAGCTCCCAGCCCTCGTTCATCTTTGAGCTCAAGCATTTCAAGCACAGGTACTGGCTAGTAAGTCTGCATCGCATTTCACGATCTGATCCTGTCTCATGCGCTCTTAGCCTCGTTGCTCTTCATTGCATTCACCTTCACGACACTGTCCTGTCCACGCCTTTTCACGACCACATCCTATACTATACACCAATTCCTACATCAAACAACCGTCTGCCAACATGCGTTCCTTCCTCATTGCTCCCGTCGCCATCATCGTCCTGTTCGCTGTGTCTGTCCTCGGGCTCCCGAATCCAAGGTACGCCGTATTTCTTCCTCCCAAGGGATATAGATCTCATCCTGTACCACCCCACAGGCCCGAGATCAACCAGAATTCCGCCCGCACCAATGGTGGCGCCCTTGACGTGCTCGAGCGCAGGTTTGAGAAACCCACCTGGGCATCGCACCTCCTGTTTGACCCCCGCTCCATTTACGGGCGCGACGTTTCAGAAGTGCGTCGCGCGGTGCCTGCAGGCAGTGAGGCCCTCAACTGGAACAAGATTGGGCACACCGTCGGTGGGATCATCGGCGAACACATCAAGCGCGAGGACCCTGTCTTTGCGCGTGGTTTCGAGGACGAGCTTCGTTCCCGAGTCTTTGAAGACAAGCTGATCGCTCGTGCGGCAGAGGAGAGCGAGGCGATTAACTGGAACGCAGTCAGGCACGGCATGTGGAGGTTGAATGAGATCTATTGATTAGTGACATCTGACCGTGGTTGGTGTACTCTGCGGGAGGGGGAGAGTAAGCTCATGATGTTGACATTCTATTAGTGTATCGTCAGAGTTACGAAATGCAATTCCAGCTCGTACTGGGGGAATCTGTGGTGCGGAGTGCACCAAGTGCGAGTGAGTAAAACTCAGCTGCGCACTTCATGCGCGGGAGTATGGGGCCCATGTCTCCGCCGCCACTCAAGCACGCGCATAGCTGGACAGTGTCAGTTGTGTCTGTGGCAGAACACACACAAATTATGGAAGAATCGTCTGGCACGCCATGAGTGCCCCATTGCTGTTTGTCTGTCAAGCAACCTTGTAGATACATAGATACAGGCGGCTTAACAAGGCACCCCCTAATACGTTTGAATGCATGGTGTGATGGGACTTGAGCGATGAGCCGGCTGAGGAATGCACCTACCATGCACAGGAGTATCTCATCCACGCTTCTGCACTTGCATACCTGGCAGATCGCTATCTGGCAGATCGGACGAAAGGACATCCCATCATTTCTCACCCACCCTTCACAGCGACCTCGTCCATGTCAGCAACGTATAAGCAAGGCCGTCCAGCGCACACAGACAACATTACGACATAGAAATCCAGCAGCGAGCACAAGATCTGCTTGGGAACATGTATATACATTACTCATCTAAAAGGCGACATCAACAGACTGTTACGAAGATAAGGAAGAAACACTGAGAGCAGAGCGGTCCGAGGCAAAATCTGGCATTCCTGATGTAGACAGCGTCATGACGCTCCTGCGTCCACCGATCAATCTTGAGTATGGCGAAGAGTGTACGAGAGATGCCGGAGGGCCTCATTAAGAATAGTATCGCGATCGAAGCACCATGAGAGACTGAGTGGATATCACTAAGGACGGACTGAATGATAAAATGCAGGTGCTGAGCGCTGAAGTGTCGAGCATTAGACGCACCGTCTCGTTTCGTGGATACTCCAGACTTCATACACTTACCGAGACCTCATTCGACGCTTTATGGTTGGGAGAGGTCCTCACTTGTCGAATACGATTCATTTCATTCAACAAAGCCATCCACTGTCCCCATGCAACACGCAGCATGTTCTCCAGCTTCAGTTTTGGGAAGATTGATTCAATCTGAGCCGCCAGAAGTCCGATATTATCACTCGGCGAGCTATCACGCTCCAAATAAGAGATAGTAATATCCTGCAAGTTATGCGCTGAAAGCCCATGCAGGTCAAGATGGGGGCTAGGTAGAGGTCCCAAAGACTGTAGGTATACCTCTCGTGGGTGGGGACAGGTAGACGCCATCTCGAGCAGGACCTGTGGCGAGTCATGTATTGGCTGGTCCCAGCTTTCAGTAATCTTGAATATTTCGAGGTTTGGCCAACTGAGAGCAATGTCGTGGAGTCCAGTGCACGTAGTAGAACGCAATGGAACCGCTAATGAAATGGAGCGTAGATGATGGAAGGAGCGAAGGGGGGATAAACATTGTGTCAGGGGGGTATTGCAATCACAACTCTCAGACACGTCCAGGTCGTTCAACAAATATGAGATTGCAGCGGCAACGTATTCAAGGAACACACATCCGCCGCATGGATCGGAATATTCGTAGGTTGAGTCCCAGAACGCCATTTGAAGTGAGCGGAGTGCAGGCCATTTGCAGTTTTGCATGAGAGAAGCCGCCACACTGTGCGTCGAGCGAATATCTAGTGTCTCCAAAGAGCCAAAGCACCCACTCGTTTCATGCGACAGATCGTTATAATCGCCCCAGTCCGTATTCGTAGTATATGAAGATTAGCAAGGTGGGGTATTGCTTAAAGTGCGCTGAGGACCAGGTCATCTATGCAATCTATCTCCATCTTAACTGTTTTGAGATGCTTGAATCCGTCGATAAACTGGACCGCGTACATAGGATCCCATGTTTTGTCTTCTTCGCCATGCCAACACAAACCGGCCAACTCGATCTTCTGGAGACCCCGCAGCGAACACTAGCATGACACTCAATAGCTGTTGATTGAACAGATCATTGATGGCTTCAGAGAGACGCGGAGGAGTCAATAATAAGGTCCGAAGATTTGGGCTCGCCACGCACAGCAAGACTCGGTCCACGTTTTCATGCAATGATAACACATTCCTGGCATCCCAAATCAAGTCGGTGACATTGGTAAACAGAGGTCTTCCGAGATGGGTGACAAGACGCTGGATGATGGGGAAGCGAATTCTCGGCTATGCTTCTTCATCTTCATTTATGCAGACATGGCGCACACGATTAGAGTACTGACGCAAGCGGTCCGAATCATGGGCGCGAATTTCACCATCGATGAGTTGCTGGTCATGTGAGGACGCGGAGCGCGAGTAGCATGAAATCCATACGTATGTCGATTCCTTGTCATCCCAGTGTTCTGGCACTGCTGTGCCTTCAGAATATTTGATATCAATAACTTTAGCTTTAAAAATAGGCAAAACGTTGAGAATGGTGCACTCCAAGGGGATCTTTTGCCAAAGGATGTTGAGCGCGTGATGTGAGAATATTCTATTGACGAGTGCAGAACTCTTGAGAGTCTGCGGAAAGAGCACTCTATTGCGATTAGAAAATAGAGAATAGTCAAAGCGGAGATGGGAAAATATCTCTTCGAGGACATCGTCACATCCGAGGGCAATGTGAATTGCTGTTGGAAATGGAGCAGGAATTGTACGGGTCCAGCGTGTCGAAGATCTATACATCGCAAAGCTGATTGACTTTTTGTGTTTCTTGTGGCCACAGCGCAGTCGGAGAGTGCAGTAGTCGTGCAAAAGGAGTGGCGATGGGCATCTAAAACACCCTCTGCGGCCCCATGCATTGCGTGTATGCCGACTTGTCATCGATTCTTTGTTCAAAAAATTTTCCATACAAGAGACAAGACCGCATCTGGAACGGTGGCGGAATCTGGATGGAGAGAGTGCCATTCAGATGATCTTCCGCTGTTGAGTACATTTTCTACCACTGCCCGCCGCCGAGCGTCAACTAGCGGTTGTGTCTCAGCGCAGAACCAACCTCATTTCCTCTAATATCATTCTCCAATTCCACTGCGATGGCGTTTTCCCAAGTGCGCACGATTCGCCAAGCTGCAGGTTCGAAAACTCAGACTCGAACTTATTGCTAGCTGCCGCATCAAGTCATCTCGAGTCTGTACTTCCTCCTCCAATCTCTCGAAGTAGACGTGCTTCAAGCCGAGCAACGACGCGAACAAATCATGCGTCTTGAGCTCGAAAGCAGATATGAGCCTCATCACGGGCAAATCGACAAAGTGCAGCTGCTGGCATGTGGACGCTAGCTCAAGCAACACCTGTGGGCCTTCATGCAGGCTAGTCATACTGGTGTTGACAATGCGAAAGTCCTCAAGCTTTAGTTAGGTGAGGACAGTCTCGCGCAAGTCAGCGCAGGAACAGAGTCGGTCATTGGGGCTGTGTACGTCGATGGCGCGGAGAAGATGCCGATCGCGGGACGACCAGAGAGCCTGCGTCAGCATCGCTCAAATCTGCCTTGTTGCAAGCTGGAGGAGAAGCGCCAGAGCCAGAGGTAGAGTAGTGTCACGGTCCATGCATGGCAAGACCTCGGCCAGATTTTCACCACTGCATCCGTCGCTGGTCCAAAATAGGCGAATTGACGGAATCTAGCTATCCAGCTTATCGGGCGCAGGCTCTCACGCAATGGACTGGCTCAAGACGGACTTTAGCATGCACTGAATATCAATCAAGCTCAAACAGGATATGCGCATATAGTGTATCCATAGTTTGCGTTCAGTATCCGGGCTCTGGTCGGTGCTGTCAGCGGATCTGGACTGAGGATGGGTCCATAGGTAGCCTTGGAGGAAGGCAGATCATTGAGTGCAATGCGTGCAGATGGAATCTCCTGCCAAAGATACTGCGGGCAATATCTGAGGTTCGAGTGGCAAACGTGCGTCGAACGCAGCTTGCAGGAGAGAGCTAGAAACGCACGAGAGGTGCTGAAAGACCTCATGAAGAATATCGTCGTAGCCGGAGTGGAAGAAATAAGCCACTGAATCTGGACTGGTGGACTATGGATGCCCAGCGCTGAATGCGCCGTCTTTGCTCGCGGGAGCTCCAGGCCTCATACACTTGCGAAGGCCCCATCGTCCGACATTGCCTGCTCGAGCGAGGTCTTTGTCTGTCGAATGCGGTTCATTTCCCTCAGCAACGCCAACCAGTCTGTCCTTTCCATCGGACTGCGTCCCAGCGCCCACCGCATCATTTCCTCTAGGTCCAGTTTCTGGAAGACAGATTCAACCTGAGTCGCCAAAAGCCCAACCTTATTGTTCGGTGAATTATTCCACTCCAAATTAGATACCTCAATCCTCTCCAAGTCATGCGATACCAGGCCGTGCAGGTCCAGATGGGGTCCCAGAGGGAGCGCAAAAGCGTTCAGGGCGACCACTCTCAGGCGAGGACAGGCAGACGCCACGTCGAGGAGGATCTGCAGAGAGCTGTGCTTCAGCTGGCTTTCCATGTGAATCCTGAACGTCTCAAGGTCTGGCCAATTGAGGGCAATGTCGTGGAGTCCAACGCAGGCAGAAGGCGATAGAAAGTCCAATTCGATGAAACGCAGCAGATGCATGGGGCGGAGGGGGGAGATCGAAAAATGCGCCAGCGGGATTGTGCAGCCGACATGGCCCGACACTTGCAATTCATCCAGCAGCGGTGAGAGCGTGGCGGCAACGACTTCGAAAAACGCGACTATGTAGCACAGAGGGGGTGAAACATCATAGTCCGTCCGACGGACTCTAACACTTGGGAGAGTCTTCCAGATGGCTGCATGAAGCACACGGAGTGCAGGCCACTCGCACCTCTGGACGAGACTCGTCGCCACACTGTGCGTCGAGTTGATGTCCAGCGTGTGCAAAGAACGGAAGCATCCATGCGTTCCATCCGACAGAGCGGTATGACTATCCCAATCACAGTTCGTACAAAGTCGCAGGTGAGCAAGACGAGGCAGTGATAAAAGTGCGTCGAGGACCTCGTCATTCATGTAATGCACGTCGACGTGGACCTTCTCGAGAAGCTTGAAGGCGCCGATGAATTGGGCCGCACACAGGGGGTCCCAGGTCTGGTATATATCATGCCTGTTATGCCAATCCACGTTGTCCATCTCAATCTCCTGAATCTGGGGCGATCCCAGAGCAAGAGCTGGTGCGAGACCCGACAGCTGGAGAAAGAACCGACTGGCGTCGGTTTCAGAGAGCCACAACGGGGGCCACAGCGCCAAAGTCTGAAGATGCAGACCCGCCATACACAGCAAGATGCGGCCCGTGTTCGCGCTGAGTGAGAGCACATTCTTCGCATTCCATTTCAAGTGAGTGAGGTTTGGGAAGAGGGGACCGCCGAGCTGCGCGGTGAGGCGCTGGATGACGGGGAAGCGAATGTCCGGCTGTGTCTCTTCGTCCACTATCCAGACGGAGCGCACACGGCCAGCGTACTGGCGAAAGCGGTCCAGATCAGCCGCGCTGATACCACCGTCGAGGACCTGTCCGTCGTGTGAGGAGAACGCGGAGCACGGGCGGCACGGAATACGCACGTATGTCCATTCCTGGGCCTCCAAGAACGATGGCACTCCCGCGCGTTTAGGATATTGGATGTCGACGAGCTTGAATTTTAGAGCGGGCAAAACGCTGAGAGCAACGGCCTCTGAGCGGATCTCCCGCCAGAAAATGTTTAGAGCATGATTTGAGAACGTCTTGTTGACGAGTGTCGCACTCTTCAGAGTCCGCTTGCAGATCTCTCTCTCGCCAAAACCAATGCGACCATATGCAGGTCCATCGAAATGTATGTAGGAAAATATCTCCTCGAGGATGTCACCACACTCGAGGGCGCGGTGAGCCATTGGCGTGGAGTTCGACTAGGAGCAAGATGGGCTACTGAGTAGAACTGGTGAAACTAGATAAACCAAAGCTTACTAGGGCTACTCAACCGCGTTCATTCGTTGCTCGCTCGCTTGCTAAGATGCCAAAAAGAGCATACATATACATTTCAGATTCTGCTTGATGTCCAATACATTGCCAAACTGTACTTAGACTTGCATGCCACCAGTCGGACTTGGCACATGATCTTACCTTACCATTTTGTGAATGTTTTCCAAAAGGGAGATTCTGAGCACTAAAATGAAGAAGAAAAAATGTCTGAACGAACGAGCAGCTTTGCAGCAGAGTTCAAAAGTCAGAACGGTGGGGTATAAGCCTACAATTGCTGGGAATTCAGTTCTATTTGGTATCCCAGCAAACAAGCGAGCAACAAACGAACACAATTGCGCAGCCCTAGTCACGATGCATATACTAAACAAAAGTGCCTAAACACGTCAAGACCTTGGCAAGCTCCCTCCCAACATTGAAACTCGCAGCTCGATACCCTCACAGACACGCCCAACCATTCAAACATACGTATAAACATTCAAGAATCGAGCGCAACGTGCGAATCGTGTTTTTGATACAGATGACAAGCAACAAGCAGTAAACGAGAAGACACACCCACCCACACCACGCTGTGTGGGAACGGACCAAAACCGAGGCGGAGGCGAGGGGGAAGAGCGGCGGGACGTGGTAGCAGATACGAAAGACAGGAACTGCGCGATGAGAAGAATCGTACAAGTACAAGCCGGATTGTGGGGAGACCGAAAGCGCGTCACAGAAACGGGCCACGACGAAAACGACGAGTGCTACCAGACATGTTTTAAACGAGGGACATGGCAAAGGAATGATGTGGATGAGTGAGTCGGCAAGAAAAGGAACACGAAATGCTACACGGAGGGAGTCATCGAAGAGACAGGCATGGAAACGAGACGCATGGGAAGGGGAACGCTGTCTGCTGAAAAGCGGGCATGAGCAAATTATATATCACGAGAACGATGAAAGATCGCACCATAGACAAGCTTAGTACGCGGGAGCACCACCGTAGCCTCCACCGCTGTAACCTCCACCGTAACCTCCGCCACCGTAGCCACCCTGCTGCTGGCCACCGTATCCACCTCCACCTAGACAAACAAAACAGTCAGCAATGAGCACAAAGACCAACAGCCGCTAGTTGGCAACCTTGGTCGTAACCACCGCCGGACGCAAACCCACCGTTGTAGCCGCCTCCACCTGCATACAGTGTTAGCCGCATGCCGCGAGCTGAAAAACTGAAAACAATTGCTTACCGGAGTAGCCTCCACCGCCATAGCCTCCACCGGAGTTACCGCCGTAGCCTGCCGAACAAAGTTTCACGAAAATTTTCAAATCTCAAAAGGTCATGACAAACCTCCGCCTCCGCCTCCACCACCGCTGCCGCGAGCGTTGGCAAGGTTGACCTTGATGCGCCTTCCATCAAGCTCCTGCTCGTTGAGGTTGGTGATGGCAGACTGGGCCTCCATGCCGGAGCTGTACGTAACGAACCCGAAGCCGCGAGAACGGCCGGTGTCACGATCGCGCATCACGATGGACTGGACAAATACAGATCAGCATGAGGAGATCTAAACACATCTTTACATCTTCCGACGACACGCCGCGGGGTAGCCAAGCGCGGTCCGAGATCTCAGATGCAGAGGGATGAGACGCGCACATCGAGGATGTTGCCATACGCGGAGAACGCCTAAACACAAACAATTCGCGGAAGCACGAGATCAGACACGGTCAAGTAACAGTAACAGAGCGCGGCGCGCAGGAGGGGCCCGGCGCCGCGCAGAAGAATCAGACTGACTTGGCGGAGGGAATCATCGGTAGTATTCCAACTCAAGTTGCTACAAGAGACACAGAACGCGATCAGTCGCGCTCTCTAACATACAAGGGAAGAGAGCGGCATGCGAGGGGCACGACAGGCAACGACAACTGACCCAACATAAACTTTTGCAGACATGACGGAACCGATTCAGATATGTTAATACAGTAGGGACCTGTCGAAACCTTGGAAGCGATATTGAAGAAACCGAAACCCGGACGACGAACACACAAGCTGGGATCCTGAGGGCGCGAGGAGAGGGGGATGGAGAGAGAGCGCCCGTCGAGCGCGCCCTTTTATGCCGTCCCGCGCGTTTCAAACTCCGGATCTAAACTCTAACTTTCGCATCTTCTCGTGACTCTAGACCCGTCCTTGGCAGATCCGAGCCCCGGCACCGTTTTTGGGGCGAGGGCAGCCGCCGTCCGCTCTGTCGTGTGTATGTAATTGCAGCTAACATGTAAAAAGTAGAGAAAAAAACAAACACATTCGGTGGTGATAGATGCATGCAGATGTGGAACAGAAACAGCCATTACTACGGATACCCGCTCATCCAAAGTCGTAAACAAATTCGTCATATCCCAGGCGGGCTCCTCGCCGCCGCCTAGACTCCACTCTTCCTCTTGTCCTTCTTGTCCTTCTTGCTCTTCGCCTTCCCAATATCGCTCGACACGCTCGCCGTGGGGCTGTCGCGCACGGCGTCCTTCGTGCTGCCGTCGTCCTTCGACGCGCTCGTCGCCTCGCGCTTCAGCCCAGAGATGAACGCACCCGCCATCTTGGGGATCGACGACGCCGAGTCCTGGCGCCGCGACACCGACATCCGCCGCGCGAGCCGCTGGATGCCCTGCGTCGACAGCGTCCGCCGCCGCTTCCCGTCCGGATCCGGCGTGCTGGGCGTGCCCGCCCGCGGCGGCGTCTGCGTGTCCTGGAACGTCACGCCCGCTGCCTGGGGCGTCTGCGAGCCCTCGGGGACGGACATGGCCCGCGTCGAGGCGGCATCGTCGCCAGAGCCGGGGAACGCGATGGGGGCAGGGCTGTCCGAGCTGGGGAACGCCAGGGGGGGAGCAGCACCGGCGCTGGCAGTGGGGAACGGCTGGGGCTCTGGGGTCTGCTCAGCCTCAGGGTCAGACGAGGGGAACGCGACCGGCGCCTCCGCGGGAGATTCGGCCTGTGCCGGCGCCGAGGCCGGTTCCGAGGCCGGCGAGTCTTGAGCGCCATCCCTGCCTGGAGCCGTCTCGCCCACCGTCTCCGCCGCCTCAGCTGCGTCTTCGGCGAGCATCTCTGCCTCCGCCATCGCACCCACAGCGGTATCAGTGCCCTCATCTGCAGCGATAACACCCTCCATCGCACTGTCCGTCTCCTTCGATGGCTCCTGCTCAACAGAGTAGCCGGACACCGCTTCCTTCTGGTGAGAATGCGAAGACGCCGCGTCTTCCAGGCCCTGCACCTGCGCCGCCCACATGTTCGCAAACACTCCGCCTAGCGCCAGCAACTCGGCGTGCGTGCCTTGCTCTGCGATCTGCCCGTCCTTCAGCACCAGGATCCTGTCAACCCCCCCGTCAGTCAAAAATCCCCGACATTCACACGTAAGCAGCAACCCACAAGTCAGCAGACGCGATCGTCTGCGTCCAATCCCCGTCAGTAATCGTATAAATAGCCCAGAACGACGTAGCGAGGGGACGTACAGAAAGACGGTGCGCGATCGACAGAGACGACCGGCCCTGGACCAGGTGCTGCAGGGCGTTCTGGATGTCTTTCTCGGTGGCAGTGTCCAGCGCGCTGCAACACGTGAGACACGCCACAACTACGAGGGCGCAAAGCTTACCTGGTAGCCTCGTCGAGCAGCAGGACCGGGGGGTTCTTCAGGAGCGTCCGTGCGATGGCGACCCTCTGCTTCTCGCCCCCACTCAGCCGCACGCCGCGCTCGCCAACCTTGGTCTCGTACCCGTCTGGGAAGCTCATAATCCGCTCGTGCATCTGCGCAGCCTTCGCGGCCGCCTCGATCTCCTCTGCAGACGCACCAAACTTGCCATAACTAGCCGTATGCCCTGTCGGTCAACGTTGAACAAGCACATGTGACTGCGGCACGCACCCGATATTGTACGAAATGCTCGCGTTGAAGAGCACCGAATCCTGGGGGACGACACCAATTGCCTTCCTCAGACTTGCCTGGGTCACATCGCGGATATCCTGGCCATCAATCAAGATCCGTCCGTCGCCCTCCTTCAGATCATAGAACCGGTAGAGCAGACGGAGAATCGTCGACTTGCCCGCACCCGACTCCCCGACCAACGCGACAGACGAGCCCTTGGGCACCTTGAAGGAGATGTTGCTCAACGCAGGTACACGCTCGTCGTACGAGAAGCTGACGTTCTCTGGGATGATGCCTCAGCGCCGCGCAGTACATGAAACCGGAAAATCACCAACCAAACTCGATCGTTCCGTCCTGCACGACAAGATCCGGTGCGTTGGGCTTATCGTTTACGTCCGTCGGCTCGCCAAGGAGCTTCAGGAGCTTCTCGGTGTCCACGAGGGTTTGGTTAATGGAGCGGTAGATTGTCCCGAGCATGTTCAAAGGAATATACAGCTGGAACGCATGGCGGGTCAGCCAATCAAGTCCATCGGGGGTCAATTAGCTGCAACAGACCTGAGCAAGGTAAGTCACGAAGAAGACGAAATGATATGGCTTTGATTGGCCCCTCGTCACACGCATCGCGACAATCATGGATCCGATGAGAAGACCCAACATCTGCAACAAGGTAAGCACATCGTCTCTGCCATGAATAGGTATCACGCACTAAAATGAAATTTTGCACCAGGTTAAGGAGGTTCAAAGACACTGTGAGCAGTTCAATCGTGTATCTGCAATAATCGAAGCAGATAGGTATACATACCGATGACCTTGTACTCCAAAGCCTGGTACTGGCAGATGGCGTCGCGATACCGCTCAGCCTCGTGCTGCTCGCCGCAGAAGTACTTGACCGTCTCGTAATTAAGGAGACAGTCGGTGTGGATTCCGCGCGTAACCTGTAAATAAACTGAGACCCCACCTCGCAAACGAACCAGTCAAGGGCGACCCACCACGTCGCGGTCGACCATCTTCCTCCGCAGGCGAGTGCGCCACCTTGTAAGAATGACACTTGCCGAAACTATGGCACAAAATCGTCAGAAAGGAGCCCAGGAGATTCGTAGTTGTGCAAGGATGCGCACTGTAAGCAGTCATGACGAAGAAAACGACCAGTGTGAGGGTCCACTCAAAGTAGATGCAGAACAGAATCAGTGCGAGACCAATGTCTATAAACGTGGGTACAACATTGAACAAAAGAAGCTATCCTCGATGTCAGTAAACCCATAACATGGCATAGACGTATAGGACAAGCCCACCTCGAAAGCCCTGTTGACAGCGGCGCCGCGATCGAGGATGCGGAGGATCTCGCCCGTCTTGCGGCGGAGATGGAACGCAAATGAGAGGTTCAGCAGGTGGTCAAACGACAGCTGTGACATTTCTGCATGCATCTAGTCAATATACGCGCACTGACGGCGCCCCCGTGACCACGTACCGCGATCCGAGTACTGCATGACGGGTGCCCAAAGCGTCTGCACGGACACTGATCAGTTGTGCGAGCCCACACGAGGGCATATAGCGACGCACCTCGCGCAGGGCGGCGAGGCCACCGCTAGACTGGAGGAACCTAAGGCCGACATACACGAAAAGGTACACCCACAGCGTAGACGCGTACACTCCCTCCTCGAACATATGCACGAGCTCCGCGAACACGAAGGGCACCATGATGTTCACGAGACGGCCGACGACTACGACGATGATGCACAGCAGCTGCGCGACTCGGCGTCAGCAGAGATGCGTAAAGGCCCGCATGAAAACACGTACTGCGAGGATCTGGAGGCCATAGCTCTTGCCGGGCCAGAGATAGGGCGCAATGCGACGGAGGCGAGCGATGATTTCGCTCCACGACGGGTCGAGCACGATATCTTCCTTGGAGTCCTACGAGCGAGATCAGCATCGCGTTGTGCGCACAGCACGGGCCCAGGACACTCACCTTGCCCTTCGCAGTCGAGCCCTGGAGAGTGGAGGGGACGGGCGTGTGGGTGCGGGTGGTCGGGCCAGAGGGATGCAGCGAGCGCACGGAGGGGCGGAAGGTGCCATACTTGCTCATCTCCGCGGAGACCGGGGAGAGGCCTGTGGACGGCGCGGCGCCCTCCTCTGGGGGGAGAAGGAGGCTGGTCTCTGCGGGGGCGACGCTGTCGTCGGCGTGCACGGGGACGTACGCGACGCGCGGGAAGAGCAGCGCGCCGAGAAGGGGCACGAGGAGGAGGACGCGGAACGCGGGGAAGGAAAAGTGTAGTAATACATCAGCGGAAAGCGGTTCTAGTGTGGCAGGTCAGCATGTTGTGGTGGGCGGAGAAAAGTGGAGATGCACTTGTGAGAGAGCGGCCGACGAGGACGACTTGGGCGATGTCCAGCGCGAGGGCGACGGTAAACGTGGTCTTGAGTCTGCGTAGGGACCAGACGTCGACGCCCTGGACGTCTTTCCAGGCCCCCAGGGCCGCCAAACCGGCGTACGCTGCGAGACCGAGGACGGCGTTAATCTCGATGCCTGTGAGTTTGGGCCAGGACTCGCGGAAGACGGTGTATACGACAAAGGTGAGGCCATCGAGGAGGAAGGTGAGAGCCGAGAGAGAAAGCAGAGAGAGGATAAGGGCGCGACGAGGAGCACGGGAGGCGACGACGACGGAGGTGATGGGGGAAGGCGATTGTGGAGGGGCGGGGCGAGTGAAGATGACGGAGAGGGAGGAGAGGAGGACGAGAGCGGGGGAGACGATGCGGAGGACGAAGAGGGGGGAGACGGCCGGGGATGGAGTCATGGTCGTCGTCGTCGCCGCCGTCGCGCTGGACGTGGAGGAGGTCGTGAAAAGAGAGAGGAGGACCTCGTGTTGTGGCTCGCCTCTTATCCGCTAGCGAGGGTGGATCGGGTCGGAACAATCTGGGCGTCGGCCACTGCAGCCGTCGAAAATAAATGAAACTGCCTGGCCAAGTGTTCTGTCTCTGAGAAATGCAGCGGGCCAGTGCGGGGCTGCTGGGTGACGAAGGGGCCGGGCGTGCTGGGAGAGACAGACGAGAATGGGCCTGCGCCTTTGACCACTGCGATCCGCCTTTTGAGCGCTTCCGTCGCAACGCGCAAAACGCGTGGCGGCTCAGGCGGCACGCGCCACCAGCCCCGGCGCTTGCCTGCCCGGAGGCGGTGCTCGCGGCTCTCCTGGTGTACCCAGTCGTCTACGGCTCCTCCGGAGGTCTTACTATTCCCTCGTCAGCCAAATCTGCGCGAGTTTGGGCTGCCGACATCGTGCGCATGTCAGCGTCGGACGGATACACGAAATCTATTCAAT
>NW_012133175.1:0-11787 GCF_000313525.1 Fibroporia radiculosa | reverse complement strand
AAAAGAAAAAAAAAAAAAAAAAAAACCGAAAACAACGGCGTCGCGCCGTCTGCACCCAGCCCAGCCCATCGTTGGGCACACATCTACCCCGCATGGAGGAAACTCTTCTCAATCACATCGTCTCTCAACTTGTACCCATTCGCGGCAAAGAGCTTCGAGCGCAAAAACGGCGTCGTATCAAAGATATCGTGCTCTTTCGCCTGCGCTCACTTTCATCAGGCACGCCAAAACGAGAGAGTGGCAACTGAACGTACGCGCTCATCAAGCTCGGCAACCTTGACGGAGATGGCCTCCGGCTGCTGGTGGCGCTGCAGCTGATAAAACCGCGCCTTCTCCTTCACGATGTGGCCCAGGAGGAACGCCAGCAGCTCTTCGTGGTCGCGCGCCTGCGTGAGGTACTTGCGGAAGCCCTGCAGGGACACCGCGTCAGTCAGCCCGCCGCACGCCCGCACGACGCGCAACGACCACCCACCCGCTCGAGCGTCTTCTTGATGGACATCTTCTGCGCACTGACAAAGCTGCCCACAGTGACCGAGATCGCGAGGTCGATGTCGTCCGCGCGGACGTACTCCCGCAGCGCCATCTTCGCGCTCGCCTCCGACATGCGGATCATGCTCTCCAAATGACGCACCGTGATCGGGTACGAGCCCGTGGCCAGAGACTCGCGCCGCAGGTCCGCGAAGAGCCGCGAAAGCTTCTCCTGGTCGAGATCATACAGCTTCGGGCGAATCTTCTCCCGTGCATACATGATATACTTGCGAAGGAGGTCTTGCGAGATAATCTGCAGAGACGTCAGGCCCAGCTGGGGAGCGACACGAACGACGCACGTCAGCGTCCAGCGACGTCGCCACCTGGATCTCGTCCCGCTCATGATCAAACTTTGGATGGCTCCTGAGATGGCTGCCTACCACGAAGCGGGCGAGCAGTTCGTCCTGGACGGGGTCCACCGTGTCCTTCACCACGCACAGCACGTCGAACCGCGACAAGATCGGCTCCGTGAGCTCAACATTCTGCTGGAACGGAATCGTCGGGTTGTACCGCCCGCGGATCGGGTTCGCCGCGGCGACGATGGCGCAGCGTGCCTGCAGGGTCGTCACAATCCCCGCCTTGGAGATCGAGATCGACTGCTGCTCCATCGCCTCGTGGATCGAGGTCCGGTCGGCGTCGTTCATTTTGTCAAACTCGTCGATAAGACACGTCCCCTTGTCCGCGAGCACCAGCGCCCCGCCCTCAAGCGTCCACTCGCGCGTCACCGGGTCCTTGCGCACGCTCGCCGTCAGGCCAACCGCAGACGCACCCTGCCCCGTCGCAAACACCGATCGGTGTGCGGTCTTCTCCACGTACTTCAGGAACTGGGACTTTGCCGTCCCGGGGTCACCGAGGAGCAGCACGTTGATATCGCCGCGGATACGATGCTTGCGGTTAATATCCTTCGGAACACCACCAAAGAGGGACAATGCGAGCGCCGTTTTGATATCCTCGTGTCCATATATGGACGGCGCAATCGACTTGACGATGCGCTTCCGGATTCTGTCGTCTCGCGCGAGTGCGCGAATCTCCCGCTCGTCTTCCTCAGTCAGACGGAACGCGGCGAACTGGTCCTCTTTCTTGTTGATGTGATTCGCCTCGATGATCGTCGAAAACACAGGGAAGCCGTTCTTCGAGTTGAGCGATGCGTCGAAATTATTGCGGTATATACCCGTCACTTCCTGCGCAGCGGTCAGCGGACACAAAATGGCAGTCAAGGGGGAGCAGCCCACAATCTCCTCGCCTGGCTTGGCAGAGTCAATCAGATCCCATAGCAGGATGACTTCACGGTGCCTAGGTAGACGACCTGGGGGCACCGAACCCGGCGATTCTTGCAAGGTCATTTTCTGGTAATTGCGATATACGGTCTGGGGGTCCACAGCATTCTGTCCGTGATTTTATTGTATATGGGCTGGAGACCCACCTGCTCTGAGTTCACCGTAAACGGCCCTTTTCCCTCGCAGCTAGGACAGTAGCTGACCCGGACCTCCTTCGTAGCGTCCTGGTAGAATGGCCCAAGGACTGCCCCGCACTTCCTACAATCAAATTTCACGTACTTCAATTGTGGGAAGACGCCCGTTCGCCGGGTCACGACACCAGATACTCGAACAAGATTGTTCAAATTTGATCGACGAAGATCACGGAGTGAAGAGCTAAGGGGGAGATCCGTGATTCGGACGTGCACCTCGGAGTGAATGCGCTCATAAGATGGATAGTAAACAAGGATGGCGTTGAGAGCGACTTCGTCAAAGATCGAGAGCATGGCACTGGGCGAATTCGTTAGAAAATACGCCAATATGGGTTTAGATAATGCAAGGTGCAGATAGGATACTTCAAGAGACTCCGAGTTGTCTTCATGACCAAAATCAGAGATATAACACGACGAGCAGATGCACAGACCCACTTTCACCCAGATTCCGAATCCGCTGGCCATAAACTGAAGCACCGTGTTCGTCAACGTATGTCATCAGGAATTGGCGGAAGTGGCGGATGATCGAGCGACGGACGCGTTCGTTGGCAATCCACTCCACGATGGACTTGGCCTTGATGTCGCTTAGTTGTTCGATGGGTATCTCCTACGCGAGATTTTAGTCTAGCCTAGACCCACAAAAGCAGCCACTCACGTCTTCGACGCCATCCATATCGTCCATCTCTTTCCTTTCATCGTACTGCCTCCTGGTTCGCCTTTTGGTCCCAGCTAGCAGACCGCGGTCGTCGTCGTCGTCCTCCACATCGTCGCTCTGCAGGAAGTTAGGCATGCGTGACCTCCGTGCTGCTCTCCCTCCCCGACGTCCACTCTGCTCTTGGCGATCTCGCCTCGCCATCTGTG
Source organism: Fibroporia radiculosa (assembly GCF_000313525.1). Taxonomy (NCBI): domain Eukaryota; kingdom Fungi; phylum Basidiomycota; class Agaricomycetes; order Polyporales; family Fibroporiaceae; genus Fibroporia; species Fibroporia radiculosa. The sequence continues at coordinate 8,930 of NW_012133175.1, read as the reverse complement.
CCTCTGCAGCGCGCCTCGCCGCCGCAGACAGGCCCTCAAAATCTTCCTCGTCGTTGAGACCCGAGTCCGAGTATCTGTCGAGTAACTCGTTCGTTGCATAATCGCTGTATAAATCGATGCTCAGATCTGAATTCGAAGTAGAGAAAGCGACTGAACGCTCTGCTCACTCGTCCAGATTTTCGTTAAAGAGGTCCTCGCCCTCGTCGTCCTCTGCATCGTCTACGTCTCTTACTGCGTCACGCTCGTCCAAGCTATCATCCGTGTCAGAAAACGGAGCGAGAGGAGAGGAGGGCGGGAGAGAAGAGTCGGAGTCGCGTCGCGCTAGACCGGGTCGTCCTACGGGCGACGAGCCTGGCGGGGGAGTGATGGACCGACGACGTTTGGCACCGCGTGATGACTAGCAATGGATGTAAGGCAGCAGAATCGTTTCAGAGTGTATGAGGCTGGCGTACCATCTTAGTATGTATGATCGAGGAAAGGTGAAAGAGAGACTGAAGGAAAAGTTCGCGCGTCGCGTCGCGTTCATAATTATGTCGGAGAATGAAATCTGCCACAAGCGCGATCCAACTGAAGCTCGGTGGATTCAAATCTTCATATTTGCACTATTCCTGTCCCGACCCATCCCTAATGCCTCACCGCATCTTCGAATGTAACGACATTCTCGAAGAGATTTTCTGCCGTCTCCATTCTGACACGAGTCATTGGCCCACTCTGCCCGATGTTGCACAAGTAAAGCAGACCCTCAAGAGTGCGGCCGTCGTGAGCAAGGCATTCTCGCATCATGCCCTCAACTCTCTCTGGTGGCAGATACCATCCGAGCGTGCTGCCCTCAAAATCTTGCCCACCTTCAAAGCCAGCCATGTCGCTAGTTGTAGCTCTGCCCACCGAATGCTATTCAATGAGTGGAAATATGTGCATAGTTCAATGCCACTCACTTTCCTTTTCCTCACAACTAGCAGTCAATTGACGGCGAAATCCATACCTATGATTTGGACCGGTTTCGTCAGTATGCTGTTCGTGTGCGCAGTACCTGCATAGAGGAGGAATCACAATCAGATGCTTGCCTCCCCGTCATCCAGCGTCTCGTTGTTCAGCTGGGCGAATCCCTCTTTCCTAATCTCATGCACTTGACATGGAATGCAAACAAAGTGCTCTCACCATCAGTGAATGTGGGCCGAGTGTTGCTGTGCATGATAGGCTCAACCCTTCGGACTCTTACCTTGAGCTCCCCACTGGAGCTCTCTGAAAGTATGGAAAATGATTTCTATCTCCAGCTGTCAAATCTTGTACCAGCATTTGCCGCAGGATGGCCTCGCATTCAGACTATCAAGCTCAACGATGCACGTCGGAAGCCCTACTCTCCCAGTGACTTTGTCTGCGAATGCTGTGGATACGTCGAAGACGTGTACGCGGCATGGAATCCTGAATGTGCGCTCCGTTTTATTGGCGCATTCAAGCATCTCAAGACAAAACAAGTCGAGATGCACTTTCTCGATGACGCGATCCTCAATGCACTTTTGACGTTGCCTAGTCTCGCCAATCTTCACCTTGGGACAGATGAAGAATGGGACGATTATAACCCATTGTTGCTTAGAACACATGGATGCTTTCACTCACTGCACACATTGGACATCTCTTTACCGCCCACTATAGCGACAGGTCTCATCTGGAATTGCGACTGGCCTGCACTCTGTGTGCTCTATGCAGACCCCACATACTCTTCGTCGTACAATCTGTCTGCATTCCTCGATATCACAAGTTGCAGCCTCAGTCTCACAGTTGCTGAGGCAAATAACATTTTCCCACGCCGTCTACCTCCTTGAAAATTGCGAAATCCCCCCAACACAACTTTTCTCTCCTCTGTGCTGCTTTTATCTGCTGCGCTCCATCGATTCAACCGTCATGTTAGCTTCTACGGGCATCAGTGTACTCCATGACATTGCTCTCAATTGGCCCGATCTCGAAACTTTGAAGATATGTCGAAACAACGAGACCATATCGCTGCAGATCCTGCTCGAGGTAGCATCTGCCTGTCCACGCTTGCAATCCATGAACTTAGACTGCGTTGGACTTCCTTTGAGCCCCCATCTCGACTTGCATGGCCTTTTGTCGCACAATTTGCAGGAGGTTACAGTCTCTCACCCGGGACATTATGGCTCCCCGAGCGAGGATATCGCAGCTCTGGCGGCTCAGATTGAGTCTATTTTTCCAAAACTGATGCTACAAGACATGGACGAATTTACCTCATATCACATTAGCCCTGTTGTCCTGTCTTCGCCTGCGGATAACTTCATCGATGTACTCTGGAAGCTCCTAGATGAGCAGTATATATGTATTTATGTCTCCTATCCGAGTCTTTGATCGTCAGCAAATGCTGACTTGACCCATCCCAGCCACACGAGGGCGGCTAGGGATTCCGCCAGTACATGGCTAGCAGGTATCTCTTTCAAGTTTGTGCCTTGCGGCCCTGGCTTGAATCACTTGCCGCGTCAACTATCCTGACGTGTTCGGGAGACGGTGGTCAGCTCAGTGCAGTGTCGCAAATCGCTCCCCGCCTGGTGTCTCGGGCACTCGTGTCGAGCACCATGCGTGAGCAATGGTGCTCGCAGTTCGCTTAGGACATCCTGTCCGATGTGCCCGTGTTCACCGTGTTTGCCTTGATGCGCGCAGCCTCCGACGTTTGACTTTCAGTATTTACCGCAGGCTTGGCCTAGTTCATAATTCGTGTCGGACGTCTTTAGGCGGATGTTGTACCAACCCTCGTTTCAAAGCCCAATGTTCGGTATATTGAACTTGATAGAGAGATATTAGGTGCGTTTCGTCCCTTGCTGGCTCGTACACCTCAACAGATGTCATTGAAATAGAGGTGGAGGATGCTGTTTGATCAAGTCAGTTTTGTTCGGCGCCGGGAGAGTAACCTCTTCTACTCAAAAAAGCACGGTACGGCAAGTGCCATCCGTTTATTCATTTTTATATGCAAAAAATGCTTCCGACTCGTCGCGTCTGGTCGACACCAACCGTATCGCGAGCATGGGGCAACTTCTCCGACCAGAGCTCGAACATGAGAGCCGGATGCGATTAGTTCTACGTCACCGTCTACTATGAATTTAATGCTTCTAATGGTCACTGAGGGCATCGTTCCATTCATGCAGCATAGCAGTAAACACACGAAGTACAGAGCAATTGCCGTTCTTCGCTACAGAACTTGGAAATCATCGACTAGATGGGCACAACAGGACAACGACATCTACCTGAGAGGGAAAGTGCGAATCTTGGACTGTACGCTAGCATATGTAACTCACCCTACAAGTTGTCTCTGACGTCGAATGAAACTCATATCTGCAAGTATCATCGTCCAGTTCTTCTGCAAAGGCGTCTCAGAATCGTGCTCGTAAGTGCAGCTTTGGAAATACGGGCTCGAGGAGAGATGCTGCTTGCAGCACGTCGTCAGAGCTCAGTTCGTCCTCAGGTAGATTTGCACTATGAATGTAGATTTTCTGAAGACTATGCGATGCAAGGCCATGCGTGTCGATTTTAGAACCTAGCGTATGCTTCATCGCAGGTAAACTGATGATACGCAGCTGCGGGCATGCAGATGCTAACTCAAACAGAGCTTGGATGGCATCGATCGGATACTCTGGGGTAAACACGGACATGTGATACAGGTGGAATTCCTCGAGCTCTGGCCAGCCAAGTGAAATATTGTGCAGCTCGGCGGCAGCATGAACAGTAGAATATTTGAAGCGAATGTCGATGACGCGCAGAAGATGGAGTTCGCGTAGTGGTGAGAGAGCCTGCGTGAGGTCCACACATCACCTCGTCTCTAAAGACAGGTTCGTTAGGGATCTCGAGAAAGAGGAGGCAATAGTCATGTGGAATTGGAGCATGGTAGACAATCGGCGTGGTATCAATCCATTTTTTGAATCGGATGAACCGAACGTCTGAACATCAGGCCACTCGCACGCTTGGAGAAAGCGGCTCACAGCATCATGTCCTCCATGGATTTTCAAGCTACGTAGTCCGCGGAAACATGAGCAATTTGTGGATAATTCGAGTACTGAAGGTATTGATGTATCCTCCAATTTTCTAACATAGTCATCGTAGAGCAGGGAAAGACTGAGGTCCACCAGGTTATGAGAATTTGAAGCTGCGAGTAAAGTGGCTACGTCGCGAGGATTGAGCCTGACACCAATGGACAGGGTGCCTAGATGCTTCAGGGATCCTAGCACAAGCGTCGCTATACTGAAGGCTCTCCACCTTCCATCGAGATCAATACGCCGAAGGAGAGGTGATTTTACGACGAAAGTTGGTAGGATATTCAGCATCGCACGTTCGAAGGGATATTGCCATTCAGGCGGAAGTCGTCGTCCTACGTATGTGCGGTTGACAGTCAAGCAGCAAAGAGTCGGACTGGCCAAAGGGTTGAGAATCTCCTCTATGCTTCCATCGAATTGAGTCCCGGATAATGTCCAATTCAAAGACACGAGGTTAGGGAAAAGAGATCCACCTAACAGCTCGGCAACACGCATCATGACGGAGCCGCGACGGCCCTGCCCCAGCTCTGCAGATACGGTCGCTTGACGGACACGTGTGACATACTGGCGAAGCCTGTTCAGCTCATGCGGTGTGGATTCTGGCTTAAAAGACTGCTGCACAAGTATGAATTTGGGCTGGGATACAAAGGAGCACCACACACACAAGCATTATTTCATACATATCATGATATGATGACTTGAAAGAACATAGAATCCTAAGCGCACATGACTCTGCAGGAATCTCCCACCAAAGATTGTCCAACGCATGAGAGAACGCCCTACAGACACGGGCAGCGCACGTCAGCGTGTGCCTCAAGAAACGGAGAGAAGCTGGGTCATATTCAGGTGCCGCAGGACGGAGGTGGTAGGATACCTCAGCAAGGATGTCATCGCATTCGAAGGCACGATGAGGGACCATCTGGTGTGGAGAGAACGAAGAGTTATCAAAGACTAGATAAATATATATGCGGCTCCAAAGGTTGGGACCCCAGAACCACAATGTGACCACGAGGAAATCTACGTTTCCAACCCTGAAATTGAATCAAATTCGCGAGCTCGACTTCTCCTACACACTGCAAGCACTAAGGAAGCCGATCAATGCTGCTTGAGCAGACGAGCTTCATCCAGGATTAGAAATGGTTACATGAGGATGATGCGCTCACCGGCACGGTTGAATCCAGCCTATATGGGGGCTTACAGGTGTTGCTTTGGCTAGCATCTGTATGCTTGCAGCTGCGTGTCATCGATTTACCTACGATGAAGCTCGAGTCTGCTTCCGAGCTCAAACACTAAAGACATAGGGAGTGTTGTTATATGGCTTGCGGCATGTCTACTTCATGGAGTCGAAAGGCGGGGTACTGGTAGTCCTCTTCAAACCTGTGTTTCCAAATTTGAAAGCCCACGGCAGGTCTGCGATGACCAGCAGAATCTCATGCTCCAAATCAATTGTACTAAGGCAGATGCAGCGTCATCTGGATAAAGAGAATAGATCATAAGTAAGACTGTACAGCATGTAGATCGAGCGTAAAGCACTGACTCAGACTACGCCGGATGTTCAGACATCCCGCCGCCTATATGGACCTGTGAGGTTTATAAATTTTGTCTAGTCGCTTATCAGAGGAAATGTGAAGGCTGCAGAATACTTACTAATGAAGTCGTATGAAGAGATGCGAGATTCGCTGCAAAAATACAGACGACCAACGCACGGATCGAACGCTCCTTCCTGTGCCGCTTTGATTAGCTACTGCAAAGTATTGTTCTGTGGAAGGGATAAAAATATGATCAAGTCATAGAATGATATTGGGTGTACTAGTTTGTCTTCCAGTCCATCTTCGAACTCTTCGAGCATCCATAACCCCTTCGATATCATGGGCCTGAGATGCTTGACACTTCGTTCAAATTTTTCAAACAGATTTGACAAGAAATATGTGGTGTTTCGAGAGCAGATTCAGGCTTCCGAGAGGAGCGAACAGATCCGCAAATCGCTGCAATTTGAAGAGCGACCATAGTCAAGCAAGAAGCAAGGAGTAAGGAGCAGAGTCAGGATACTTCTGGCTAATGCCTCCAGGCAAGCCGGAATCCTGGAAGAGAGCCAGATCCTCATGACATGCAGCCCAGACATTATAGCCATACAATCCTGCGGAGACAGTGGACAATTCGAGGCCACTTTGTTTGACAACGGTGTAGAATCGACAAGTTGAGAGCGAGTAGACAGCAATTGTCATGTGTAGATTTCAAAGAACGTGTAGGTCCCACTCCCGTTGGAATACTGGTCGGACGCTGCTGGCACTGCCATCATCGTGGTTTGCGACAATTACTCACGATAGATTACCACTGCCAGTAGAAAATGTAGAAAGTATATTGCAATTGGCGTCTTCAGTCCAGTGTTGTTCTGTCGACGCGTCCACGGTTGAGTATGCTAGTCATTCGAGACCCGGTATCCCCTCTGGCTGTACAGTGTACGTTGCTTGCTGAAAGAGTCATCGAGTGACGCGGCAGACGTCTGATATGCTCGTCGGACCAACTGAGCAGCTATCAAGCGCTCGCATTCGGCTTGCTGCCAGCTGCCACTGCGTCGCGTTGACCTAAACTCAGACTAGTTTCAACGGCATATTACCTCTGTTCCCGCAGCCCTCTTATTGCTTCATTGTCTCATTTCCATGCTGAAATGAGCTCTTCCAAACCCATTCCATGACCTCAAATATCGTTCCAATATGAGTCAAAACTTGTGTTGAATTCCTGCTGGAATGACTATGGGTATATATGAGCGGAATTGAATGACAAGAAAACAGGTACGCAAGATACTGGCGGGGGAAAACATCGCTATCACAGGAGATACAATCTAAGATCCTAAGTCCCAAGAAGAATGGAACTAGGTATACTATGCATGGTACAGAAACTCGAAGGTGCTGGAGAGGCAATAAGGATATACTAGCAACAATAATGACGGGAGGGCATGCAAAATGGGCAGATCAAAGTCTGTCGATGGTAGACTGCCTTCCGCTCGCGCTCTTCCTCCTCTTCGATGGTGAGTGGTTTTCTTTGTCCATAGCATCGCGTGTGCGCTTCGTGCTGCTGGTAGGCGATGCTTGAAAGAGACTGGTCTGACGCGACTGAACAGAACTCTGAGTAACAGACGATGTAGTCGGCCCAGTGGCTGATGGCATCAAAGACCACGAGTTGGTGCTTGCTATCATCGGCTGAGGCTGAGAACGTCTAACGTCCCGCTCTATGGCACTGATGGTGCGTTTGCTAGACTGTGACGTCCTACTGATTGGCTTGTCATGATTAGCTTTCTCAGTCTGTGCCTTGCTTACTGGCTTCCTCTCTTGGACCAGGCTGCCTGTCGCTAGGAATGGATATCCCCCACATTGGGAGCGAGGCGGTCTACCTGCTGCAGATGACGGTTTCGAGCGACTGGAAGGTGCCTTGCCTCCCGTCTTCCTCCCAATGCTCTGTGAAGGTAGCCGTACGTCAACGCGAGTGGCAGTTGTATTTGGCATTTTATATGGGCGAGCTGCATCGTTCCTTGGCCATCCATCCATCGCCAGTGCCTCATCGAAAGCAGCCAGAATACGCTCGTGGGTGAGAGGTACAATCTGTATGGATTTGTGCTGAGGAATGTTGAGGAAGCATTGCGATGTGAGTTCCGCTAACAAGTGTGTGAGAGGTGCATTTCCCCGTACACTGACGGGCTGAGAATTTCGCAACCAGTCAACCTTGTTCGCCCCGCACGACCACTCATGATCCGCATCGAACAATCTTGAACACGCTAAATTGCCAGCTTTGTGCTCATGATCTGTATGCCGCAGGACCAGCCACACAAGGAGCCAGTAGAAGGATTCCAAATCATGACATGCGTCATGGACAATGTCGCCTTGCAGAATTTCAATCCCCATGAAGTAGAATGTTCCCTGGTAGACTCTGTGAGCATTATCAGACACCACTTGCAATTCTGACCACATACTGTTCTTTCTTTAAGGCCATTCCGCATCTCGCTTTCCTTCAAGTCTTCCTGAGATACCTTTGTCTTGACGCTCTCGTCCGGAATGCCTTCAAGCGTCTTAATATAGTGTTGCCAACTCTCTAGAGTATCTTTCCAGCCGCGCTCTCGCAAAAATCGTTTCCAGCTGAAGCTATAATCAAAATCGCTAATGAAGCCTTTGAACGGAGCACCCTCAGCGATGAGGACATTCCCTTCACTGACATCCCGGTGCAAGACACCAGCTTTGTATGCGATGCCGTGACCTGGTGCAGTGAGGTTTAGCAACATGCATCAAACATGACTGAAATTGCCATACCTTCAATCGCATCATGCAATGCCTCGACCAACTCTCTCGTGCTACTAAAATCTTGGATGGGCCGACCGACGGTCTTCATCACCAGGCGCGTGTGGCTTCGCTCATTGTACTTGGCCATATTCTCATCGACAACTGCAGCTGATGCAGTGCAGTGCCCCGACTCGTAAGGCGGCGGAGCCTCGTCGTCGGATTCGTATGGAGGTGGCGGCGAGGGTGCAGACTCGTGCTGGTCTGTATTGTACGCAGGAGGGCCAAAGAGATTGTCGTCGGACAAAGGCTGGCCGTCAAAGGACGATGGTGCAGGCGACGCCGGATCATTCCGGTCTTGGTTCGTGTGCGAGTTCATTTCCTCCTCGCCAAGATCGATGGCGTACTCGAGCTCCGCCAGTCCGCGCAACTGGAGTTCCTCTTCTGCAATATCGCACAGCTCCTGGAGCTTGCGCTGCCCCGCGACGCCCTCACGAATGTCTTTGTAGAACTCCTCCTCGAAGCGCCGAGCGCCCTGCCTCCAGGCGTCCTTGATGACATAAATCTTCCCGCTCTTATCGCCCTCTTTGAATGCCTCCCAGACAATCGTAGCACGCGAGAAGAGGCG
>NW_012133174.1:0-49013 GCF_000313525.1 Fibroporia radiculosa | reverse complement strand
TAATTTCTCCGGAATAATCTGCATAGTGAACCCCTCCTGAATCCTGTGTCGAACGGTAGCGACTCAATTCTGTGACATTTAGCCATAATCGGCGTCGTGGATCTTGACTCAGCTGATGGTAGTGGTGGCGTACTTCGCATAACTTCGCAGTCCAGCCACTGAACGCTGGGCGGACAAAGAAAACGGCATGTGCGGTATTGTGACGGTCGACGTGACATACCTCGGAGAAAAGTTGCACTACTGTTGCGATGTTGTTTTGCTCTCGGTTTTGCTCAATTCTTGACATACTGAGCCTATTAAATTCACGTATGTACTTTCAAACATTCTGCATCGACTGGTGAAAATTTCGCGACGTTCCGGTAAAATTTGCGCTATAGGGAGCCCAGATACTGAAAAAGTTGCATTACTGGTTGCAACGATAGTATCGAAAAGAAACTTTGGCGTGATTCCCCTTATGCACAGCTGGGTATCAGCATTTCTAAATTCTAATGCGGAGATTGGATCCAATAAAATGGCACTGTCATGAAGAGATACCCTGCCAACTTATGAGGGCGATTCTCATCTAGAAAGGGGAGTTCAGACCCCTCGTCTAAATTGTGCATTTAAAACAGGGGCCAGTTCATCCAAAAGTGTGGTACATCATTTTGGCAGAAATGGCAACACAGTTTACAGTGCGTTTTTCGTTGTCAACCAGCTGTACTTAAACGTCTGCGGAGTGGCATCCACTGTTGGCTATTTCATCAGAAATCAGAGCGCAATCTCTACGTCTAACCTTGCCAGATACGAATACACGTCGGGGGACATGCGATATTTCAGAATTCCCGCAAATATCATTAGCGACCTCGACTTCTTCCTTAGCGAAGTCGTCGTCTGTAAAAGCAAAAAAAAAAAAAATCAGGCTGATGCTTATACACTTACAACGTTCCTTTCCCAACTTACCATTTGTCGAGTGACATCGGCCACCATAGATGATTTGATTTTCTGATGTACACCGGCCAGTGTATCCATGGTGAGAGTGAGGAACGTCTGCAGATTGCGCTGTAGCGCTTCCGGTAGATCCCGGAATTCTTCCGCACGTCGTTGGATCTTCGCCACATCCCCATCCATGGGTATCAAGTCCGTCGACTCCATTATCTGAAGGCAATCAGCACCAGCCAACCAGTCAGGTGAGAAACACGAACTTCCAAAGCAAGTTCAATCCTTCCCGAATCTTTCGCATCCATCGCCTCACGGACACGAAGCAGCCGAATGACCGCATCCCTATCTTTACCCACGGCCCGATTCGTGCGCTCATAATGTCTCAGAATATCCGCCGCCGTTCGCTCAATCGAACGCGCCTTCTCGTCGCTGCTCGGTTGTCCGATTGTGTTCCCAAGTGCTTGAGCAAGGCACGCAATGACCGTCGTGTAGTCGCCTGCCAAATTGTACAGTTTAATCGCCTCGGGGATTCGATCACTTTGTTCCGAGTGTTTCGCCGCACGGATGAGAATGTGCTCGTTATATTGTCGAACATCCTCAAGCTTAAGCAAGGGTGCATTTTGCTCGATAATACCGCTCTGGGAGGTGTTGAGAATAGGCCCACAACATACGGACGTCTACTCACAAATCGGGTCCCATCCGGTCGAAATCCGCCTACAAGCTCCTCCCAAGCAGCCCCAGTATTGGCAAGTACGATAATCCGTCGCACGAGCTCCCACGCGCTCTCAACTTGTTCACGCCCGACACCGCTGCCTTGGTCAGCATTGAGGCACACACAATACACATACTGCAAAGCCTCCCGTGCATCCATCTTAACGAACTGGCGTACGTAACGCCAGACAAGCGTGGATAGACTAAGTGACGGTGGCGAAACAGGCGATAAGGAGACTGTCAAATTCGAACGTTAACGTTAATTGTGTATCCACACGTAGTAAAAACGGTAACTACGTACGTGGTGTCATGTCTGACGTCTCAGCTCGTGGGGGTACGCGTAATAGTCCGTGGTATGCGAGCGCAATAGCCATGTGGACGGCTTCGATCTCAGTCTCTTGATGGTCCCACAGGGCAGCAACAGCCTACCAGACAATTTCATCAAGATATCGTTAAATTGTAATAGGAATGTGAGACATACACGTTCAAACTGTCCGCACATGAGCAGCACCCCAGCCCATACGCCCCGTTTGGCACCTTTCTGACCAGGCATGCCGTCGAAATGCCGTTCGCCGTAGCTGATAAGAACCTCGGCCAGACCACGCAAACCTCCGCCTTCCTCTTCGTCCACCTGAAAATGAGCTCGTCAATCACAGGTGTTAGAATCCCAGGATATATGGAAACATACCATAGCTAGTTGCAACCACAACCAGTCTTCTGTCGTAACTGTGACGTGGTGCACACTCCGCCTTGCTGGGTCAATTTTCCCCATCAGCTTGTACAATACGAGCTTAAATGGATCAGCGGTAGAAGAGTGGAGCATATGCGCATTGAATGTGGCGTGCACTTGGTCCCTGTGAGGTTTTGGTAATCTTGAGAGAATATTAGCATCATGGGAATCATAGCAGTCAGATCGTGACACTCACTTTCGATCAGCAGACTCGATCCAAGCCCTAAAATGGCTCAAGAATCCGGATTCGCGATGTTCGATGGCGTTCTGATATTGCATTGCTTCCGCTAACGCTTCTTGAGTGTGTCCTGTGCGTACCAAGTAGAACAATTTCGCCCAAATCGGCTGTCCCGAAACTAGCTGTAGCCCCAGATATCATCAAGCAACTTCGAGCGAGAGTGAAAACGGCTGCCAACCTCGATTCGATCTTCCCATTCTCCGTTTCGGTAATGCCTCACTAGCACAAACGCGCGGACCTTATTCGAGATACTTGGATCGCCTCCCAGCCTTGCCTCGATCGGACGCGCTTGTAGGGTACGCTCAAGAATATCCCAATACTGTTCTTCAAGCGCGTCGCTTGCGCCTCTCGCAATCTGCCTACGCAAGTCGACGGCTTCACGCGTTTCGGGGTCACCGAGGTATACACGCGCGTATTTCCGCTCGAAGAGTGGCGCGTTTAGAATGTGTGCACCGGCGTGCTCGAGAGGGGGTAGCGCAGGTGGCTCGGCAGTAATTTTGGCGAGGACATGGAAGTTCTGTGCTAATTGCAGGAGGCGGGGCTACAACCAACATAAGCGGAGAATAAATAAGGTTTTGAAACAAGGAGCGTACATCGGTGTTGGCTCCCAGTGAAGCATTCAAGAGAGCATGAACAATGGGGTAAGAAGTTCCGCGCAGTCTGGAAACATTCAGTTCCGAGATGACGCGGTCGTATGCCATCATTTTGCTCTGCATTTGCAAGCTGGGACTTGGACCAGTGCTGACCTGTGAAAATGTTCAGGGAAAGCCGGATGCAGCAAAAACAAACTACTCACAGCCAAAAGGTTCTTTCCGTGCATACTTTTCTTGAGCTCGGTGACAGCCATGTTGTCTCCGGCCACTCGGCCACCCAGCTGTTCAAATACGCGCCTTTTTCTCGATTCCCAATCTCGCCGCTGCCGCTCCTCAAGAACATGATAGAAGTCCTCTTGCGTCTCTCTTCTGCCCTCTTCAATTGTGGAAATGATGTTCTGTTCATGCGCATGACGAAGGTAGCCCGCGACATCTGTGTCTTGCAGCGCTTGCAGTGGCGTGAAAGTAGTTGACGTATTCAGATGTGCGATGGAGCTCGCGAGCGCAGGCGCATCAACGTGGGCCTGTGCCAGAAGATAATTCCTGCAAAAAGAATGATAAACTTAACAAGTTCCATGAAACACGGGTACAAGAGAAGAAGCCTACGCGCGATCATTGTCTGCTGACGTGCCCGGTTGGCGAGACACAAGCCGCCGCGACTGTGCTTCGATTTGGTCGAGAGAAAGATGGACCGAAGGGAGGTCGGGGCGGGAAAGATGGGATGTCAGTGCTTTGGACGATGTTAACAGCGAGGACAGGTCGGCCGCCATAGCTTTCTATAACTGGAATCCGTGGTAAAGATTGAAAGAACCAGCTTTTCGTAAGATATGCGCGTTGACAATACAGAATAATGCTACAAGCACAGAGCCTACGAACAACCTAAGCACAAGAGGATAGAAACGAGGTTAAGTCAAACAAGGCGCAGCGGAGCGATCGAGATTACATAGACGCGTTTGACGCGTGCCACACAGCGTTTGGAACTTGGATGCGCCGACGTCTCGCTACAATTGGCGGAGAAATGGCTAAGGCTCACATAGTATCTCGGACTTGGTGAACATTGAACGTTGGACTTAGAGCAGAATGCCTATAGGGTTTTCACAGGCGAATTACTGCAACAAACTCTATCAACGTCCCAATCTTCACTACCCCCTCGTCGTGACTACTATCATTGCATTGCAGCTGTCAGACATAGTGCGTACGAGACAACTCATACAAAAGAATTATTGTGTGCCGTGACCTTGTTTCCCGTAAGCAGCTCGTAAACGGCGACGTTTGAGGTGTAAGGAGGGCAGTTTAACAGACAAATGTCACTTAGATCGGATGCCACGCAAGCTAGTGCTTTAAAATTTTGATCACTTACGACTGTCGTGACTTACCACATCATACTGAAGATTCTACTGCACACAGTGAATGAGATGTGTCAGGTCAGGAAAATAGCTTCTTTGCTTTGGATAGGACATATACCCACATAAACTGCGTAAGATTGGAGTCTTCATCAATGCTGGAACCAATATCCAAGCTCCAAAGACTACCGTTGGGCAGGCATCATATCCTCATCTTGCTCAGCCTCACCTTGCTCAACACAATCGTCCTCTTCCTCAGCATTTTCGCTAGCATTCAAATTCCTATGGTACTATATTGAAGGAGTATTGTTAGCTCTCTATAGCGTCGAATGATCTACAAAATGGCGCACATGATATACGGCAGTGTAATAACCACCCCAATACATTGCCGTCAGGGCGCGCGAAAACGCCTCGTCCTGGTTAACTATTGGGCCTGTAGTACCTGGAACGTGAAACGACGCAGAATCAGGTCCAGGAATAGAAAAAGGTTGCAGCGGGACCGCGGAGCTGAGTGAAGCATCGTGAGTCGGGACAAAAGTATCGAAGTTGAGTGGGATAGAATCATCCCCTTTGCCATCTTGACCGGATTGCGAGTTGGAGCCGTTGACGAAGGCTAAATTCGCATTATTCGTTGCCTTGGTCGTCGCTTTTGATTCTGACATAAGAGGCGGTATGTTGTACCACCTAGTCGTGATCATAAGGTGACATGCAGGACAGTGGAAGTATGAAGCACTAACAACGGTGATCGCTTTGCAGGTTGCACGGCCTCGTTCTTCCAGTCACTTCCGGGACCATTGAGAGCCTTTGACAAGTACAGTAAGTAGATAACCCGTGATGATCAATTCAATTGACATGCCGCATATTCTGCCATTGCGGAATCCCAAGCATCCACAAGTGCAGAGTCATCCCAGATCTCCTGATGCGTCAATTCCCTGCTCTCATCCTCAACAGTCTCGCCTTCCTCTTCTCCGCCTTCAACAAGGTCTTCCGCATGGATAGTCGAGATATCGTCGTATATCATTTGCGGGGCATGGCTTCCAGGATCATCCCAGTGCTGGAACTGCTTCTGCGGCCGTGTATTGAAGAGGCTGTGATTGGGTTTCCGCTTTTTAGAGGGAGGCGCGTTAACAGGTGCTTGTGGGCCTATCTGAGATGTGATTTGTTGCGGCGCTGTGATATCGTCATAAGAGACCACAGGTCTCATGTGGTCCCCCATACTGCAAAATGGATGTGATAAGAGCTGTCGTCGACGTTCTGCTTGCCGAGTATGGATCAGGCCGATCTTGAGGAGCGCCTGTAGACGAGCGGCTAGTACTACTACGTATAGTATTAGTATTAAGCCTCGCGGGCTGGCCGCATACTCAGGCTCTACTTTAGGTTTGACTTAGAGTGCAGTAGGATGCATAGCCATTGACGCGTTGTTAGCAGCAAAGGCTATACCGACTATAACCCAATCGAAATGCATGCATTCAGACTGAGTCTCGGGCTGCTTCTATTATATCTCGTCGGTCAACATATTTGAACTCCGCAATTGAATCCCGGGAGCTCCGAGAAGGGAAACCGTTCAGTTCCTAATCCTCTTTCAAGCGCCGACAATTTGCCCGTTCTGTGGGCCCATCGTGTTCCGTATTTTTGTCTACTGAGCTCCCCCTGCTCTCGACATCGACGGACACGTCCTGCCATACCTTCCCCAGACCCGATACCCGCAGCGCGCTGCATATTGCCGTCGATTGCGCCCTGTGATTGCTAGAGTTTTTCGCTTGGTTTTGAGCAATGGCGACTCAACCCCGCCAGCAGCAGCTTCCACGGCTGTTCATTCCACAAAGCCTTAACGGCCAACAGCCTATCACTTATGCTGATAACCCGCAATTATTCTCTCCTGCGCTGCCGACGTCAATATCTCAGGGCATGCACCCACCACCATTCTTGACTCCCTCAAATTCCCTTCAGACACCGATGCAGCCCCATTTTTTCCCGCAACCCCCCGGGGCACCTGGGCGTCCTTCGATGCATAGAAGCTCGCCCAGCGTCGCGCAACTCGCCGCGGTAGGCATTTTCCCCCCACCAATTCCAATCACTCCTCTGGGTCAGACGGGTTTCCCAAATCAGATGCTGGGTCTTCAACCATTTGCCCCGCCATTTGTTCCAAGGAGCAAGAGAGCACCCAGTGTCGGTGTGGGTGGTCCTCCGAAGGCTGTTCTTGGTGGACCACAACGTAGAGTGAGCCCGTTACCACCAAGTGCTCCAGGTGTATCACAAGCCGCGCCCGCGATCAAGGGAAAGAAGGTCGTAGTCCACTTCCCTCAAGAGACGGTGCCAGGCGAAGGTGATCAGCCACCGACGCGTCTGTCATGGGCTCGGACGCCGTTGCCCTTCTCGTCAATCCCACAGGGATCGGAAGTACTCCCGCCGGAGACCACATCGACGGAATTATTTCCACCCGATAGCTGGCGATACCACTTGCCTGATACTGTGGATGTCTTTCTTCCTGGAAAGGTTCGTCTTGTCTTCCAAGGATTCAACTTTTGCTCAACTCTGATTTGACTTATTTCCCGTTGGCGTAACTACCTTGCTATCAGAGCGCATGGGAAGACATAAAGCGGAAGATTATTGAGGAGAAGCTAGAGAAGCTGGGAGTTGAGCGGGGAACAGGTAGTTCCGTACCCCATATACATGCGCCCCATGCTCGAGCTGCGTCGGTACGTTATGCGCGTGTTCGACACGTTTTCTGCGTGATCTGATCTCGTTATGTAGATATCATCCCCAGCAGATCCAGCACTTCTCTTCTTCAAGCTCAATAAACTACAGCAATCACAAAACGTGTTGTCATCGACCTCGCCACAGCCTCCTCTTTCTCTTTCGACGTCACCTGCTCAAGTTCCTCCACGGTTTCAAGGCAGGCACGGACACAGCATGTCTCTTGCGCAGCCGCCCTCGTTTCAATCACACTCGCCTGTGTACAATCCTGCCGCCGCATTCAATCCTTTCGGGCCTAGTGCGACACTTGGTTCCGATCAAGTTTTCACGCGAGTTTCCCCCGCGCCTGCTGCGCCTATACCTGCTGTAATTGAAAATATTCATGCACCTCAGGGGCGAGTTCCTGCCAATTTCGCCACTCTTGCGCCCCCTCAGCCGACATCGAGACCGGAGAGCAGACCAGACTTCTTGCGTGGGTTCGGCTTGGATGCTACAGAAGAGGAGGAGGAACCGGAAGAGGAACCCCCTGCGCAGACGGGTCTACGCGATGATGCCGGATCTGAGGCGACCACTGAAGCAGCTACAGAAGCGACGACACTGGAACAAGTGGATGAGGTGGAGGAAGATGGAGCTAGCACGGTAGCTCAGAGTCGGATACACTCGCGACATGTCTCGCGTCTATCCGCAGCTTTGTCTTTACGATCTGTAGGGGGGCTCACGGAAGCATCAAGCTCTTCATACCCGCTGGCTATGTCACCACAACGTGAGGTCGTGCCTGTGCGTAGTCCGTTGGGCGCGGATACAATAGTGGTCGACGACGCCGATCAGTTCGACTCGGACGCCGTCGGAGAGTGGACAGGATCAGAAGATCTGCGCACAGCTGCAGAAGCATCTGAGGATGAGGTAAGTAGACTTATTCTGACGAGTAATTGCCTTCCTTAACATCCTTGTTTGCATATTCAGAGTATCGGAGAGTGGTCCAATCCTTCAGACGAAGAACGAGCTCGTCAGGACCGCGTGCAGCGCCGCATACTCCGTCGCGCCGCGCGACACGATGTGGATAGTCCGAGGAGATTGCCCAACTTCCCTCGTCCCCCTGATGTCGCACCGGCTTTTGCTGAAGCCGAAGACATTGTATCCAACCCTAGCGAAGAGGAACACGGACAGAATGCATTTGTATATGGGGGTCATCACCGGGGACACTTCCCTAGACCATCATCTAGTGGACACGGGCGACCTCTGCCTCCTTTGCCTGAAACTCGACCAGGTTCAGCACCATATTCGTATCATGATCCCGCGTTGGCGCACTCAAGAGAGGCGTCTGAGCAATACTTCAACCCTGGGGGCCTTCGACCGCCTCCACCTTCGGCTCCAGCTCAGTCCCGAACCGAGTCACTCAACCCGCTTGCAAAGCCCTTCGTGTTCGGTGCTCACCGCCAGTCAGGTTCTTGGACCAGCGTGCTTAGTTCACAGCCTGCACCGATAACTACCCCATTCAGTATTGGTCATGCGCGGGCGCCTTCATTTGGCAAGCCTCTTAGTGCAGCCGCACCTGAGTTTAAGCCGACCGGGTTCACGTTCCGTCCACCGCCAGGTGTTCCGCAGCTGACGTTCTCGTCCCCACAACCTCCTCGTCCCTTGCCAACGCCCCCTATCATAGCAGTGGATTCCCCAGACAAGGCTGTCCTAGCGCGGGAGTCACAAGGAAGAGAGAAGAGGCAGCGTCGTGGATCGGTCGTTAGTTTGGATGGTCACGATGAGGATGGAGTCAGTACGATGTCCTCCTTCAAATTCCCGCCAGATAATGTTAGGGCGGTATCTGCGCCGACGAGTCCTCCTACTGCTGCGTTGGGTGTGTCGAAAGATTCATCTCTAAATGTTGGAGCCAAGCCGTTCACCTTCTCAGGCTTCTCTCAGATGCCAAGCATCTCACAACAGTCCACTACCCTCCACAATGGTGACGAAGAAAATCAACCTCCTGCTGAAGGCTCTGCCGCGGAGAGAACAGATGTCGAGTCTGCGAATGAGTTACCATTCCCCCCCACCATGAAATCGAAGAGGGCGCCTATTCCGTTAGACTTCAAGCACCCAGTGTCCACAAATACAGTGCCTGCAGGTTTGTTCAAAGCCCTCGTCAATACTGATGGCGATGACAGAACACGTCGTACAGTCCGATCTAGACTTAGCTCAAGAGATATCTTCGAACACAGTCCCCGGCCGTCCTTGGATGATCTTGATGTCCCTCCGATCTCGCACAGGATCTCACGCAACCGTCTCTTCACTGACCCAGGCTTCCGAGAATCGTCGCCACCACGTGGCATGTACACGCCGGACGCTTCTGCTCGTCGTTCTTCTAGGCGCCAAGATAGCGACACGTCGTTGTCAGATATATCCATCGCCCCTGTTAACCTTTCGAGGAGGATTGAAATGCAAGAGTATGAACGCAGGATGGAGGTTCTTCTAAACGAGAAGTTCAAGGACATCAAGCGGATGCTGTCCGACCTCAGGCAGCTGCATGAGGGCCAATCACTTAGTGCATCTACAGAGGAGAAGATTTCCGAGGTCGTGTCTTTGTTCCGCGCGCAGCTTCAGGCTTCGGCTGCGACAAGCTTAGAGGACAGTCAAATGGATGCCCGCGGTGAACTTGATTTCGAGGTAATTAAGGATATTATAGATCAGAAGCACATGGATTTCCGTGCGCTCATCCAGAGGGACCTTTCTCAGTTGATGGGATCCAGGAACCAGCAGGACGCCCATTACGTGCGATTCGCAGAAGACCTTACGGATAGGTCTATGAACGCTGTTGTCTCTGTCACATCACAACTAGCATCCCGTATACAAATGATGGAGCAACCGAGATCGTCTGCAGAAAGGGATGCCATCATACACGAACTCTTGAACGCATTGCTACCGCATCTGGCCACATTACGTGCTGAGCCGATCGATTATGAAGGCCTCACCGCACGGCTCACTCAAGCTGTCAAGCCTCATATATCACAGCTCATTGACTTGGCCTCCGATAAACGCGAGACAGCAGGCCTCATTGTGGACAAGCTCGTGCCCATTCTGCCTACCCTGCACGGTTCAGTACCCGAGTTTGATGTAGAAGCTGTTGTTGGTAGGCTTACTAGTGAAGTTCGGAAGATCGTGGCCCCTCTCGATGCCCATGAAATCAAGGAACAGGTTTCAGATCTTGTTGTAGAGCGTCTTGATTCTCGTCTTGCTGTTCGGGACAGAGCCTTCAACGTGGAAACTTTAACTGGGAGCGTGGTTCAGAGTGTTCGCGACCTCCTGGCGCCTATCCATGAGCTGCAGGCCGCCGTCGATGTACTAGGACAGAAGGAGCTCCCAGCTATCCCCGAAATTAATCTCGACTCGGTTCGTGATGATGTACTCAAACTCTTATCTGACTTGCCTCAGCGTCTGGGTGCCGCAACGGAAGCTTTGGATAGCGCTCAAGTGGAATTCAAAGGCCAGATTGCGAAGTTCGAACAAGACTCACCTCTCACCAAGAACATTTCGCAGTTAGAGAGCATGCTTGGTGACATGTCGCGTGAACAGCAGAAGCTGGTATCGCAAAATCAAGAGTTCTCCGACTTCTGTCAGGATATCGTAAAGCACATCGAAACGTTGCCTGATGCTATGGTCGAAGCCACTAAGATTCTTCACAATGCCCACAGTGACTTTGCCGCTCGCGACACCTCTACAAGAGATTCGGAAGAAATCCGAAGACTTATGGCAGCTAACGCTGAGTTTCAAGTGCAGCTTGCGAAGGCCCGTGGAGCGCATGGTCAGGTTCGCGTGGAGAAGGACCTTCTTGCGGACCGTATTAGCGCTGTTGAGGCAGAGCGGAGTCGGTTGCTATCGAAAGTGGAGAGTCTGCAGGATTCTATATCTGCGAGGACGACAGAAGCTCAAACTAGCGAGGCAAGGAATGCAGAATTAGAGGAAGCACTTGCCCGTGCGCTCGATCGACTGAAGGCTGCAGACGTGCAAACGCAGACAGACTCGGCGCGGATATCCCAACTCGAATCTTCTAACCGTGAGCTTGTCTCGGAGAAGCACCAGCTGAAGTCTCAGGTATAGTGTGCCTGCTACTGTTTTGACAACTCACTTACCTTCCGAGTCAGGTTGATTCACTAAATTTGCGCGCTACCTTCCTTACCAGTGAGAAGGATAATGTTCAGGAAGAGCTTGTCGCTCAGCGTAGAATCAACGAAGAGCTCATGTCCCAGCAAAGTCACTGGGATGATCTTCGTCGTGCCTCAGAGCAGATACAGGTTCTGGCGAACCTCGTTGGCCAAGTTGATACAGAAGAAGTCAAAGAGCTTCGTCGCATTCGCGATCGGAGCAAGGCTCTTGAGAGTGATCACGCGGTCCTTCAGCGCCGTTTGAAAGAGGTCGAGAGCAAGATGGCGAGCAGCGAGAGAATCGCTCAAACGTCTCGTCAGAGTCTTGCGCAGGCGCAGCAACGCGCAGCTGAATGGGAGAAACGTGCCAAGGAGTATGAAGGCGAAGTGGAGGCTATGCAAACCAAATTGGACAATGCTGAACAAGCACAGGCACGGTTGGATGCGGACTATTCGTTGGTAAAGCTACAGCTGGATGAACGGGATGCTGAGGAGCGCCTCGACAAGGTGAGTTGACCCCTGCTTACACCGTACATTTTCTAAAGTGCAATTCAGGATCGACAGAACAAGCTGCGCGACCAGATTGCGTCACTCGAAGCACACGTCGCCCGTCTGCAAGCAGAAACAGATCAGGCGAAGAAGGCCGCAGCCACAGTTCCGGTTGCTCAGCCTACCGCTCGCTATCACCTGAACGGCAACGGTATCGTCCGTTCACACCAACCATCACGACCGGACTCGCGTGCGAGCACCGTCTACGCTGAAAGCCGTGCCAATACACCCACTACTAAGTACAACGGCGTACGTGGACCAGCCATTCGGGAATCGACGCCGCCCCAGCCCTCTGTTTGGGATTCGATTCATGCTCCACGGCCCGAGGATGCCATCAACATGCCTATAACGCCCAAAACTAAACGGGCACCGTCGTATTACGCAAGACAAATACCTTCGCCTACACCTAGCAACGTGTCCGTTGCACCCACTCTGGGCGACGACGGGTGGTGGGCGTAGTCTGCTCCTTCACAGGTGGAAATTTCTTTATTCGCTTATTTGTCTGTTTCACTGGATTGGAATGCTGTCATTTACACTGTTTTCGCTCCGGGTTTGCTTCAGCTCATCTAAACACCTATCTATTGGTCTGCTCCATCATTCTGCAGTACATACATCCTATGCATACATATGATACTCATACCCTGGTCTCAATTCACGCCTATCTACAAGACTAGTAAATACCCCACGCCACATTCCTCGTGTCATCTAGTTAACCCAGTCCTCGCTCCATTTCTCGTTCTCGTGCGCATTGACGCCACTGGCACACCGGCACCTGGTACTTTGCTCATGTCAAACTGTTGTACACACCCGCTGTACTTGCATGTTGCGGTGTTCTGAATACACTTCACTACGAGCACTCACCAAAATTCTTAGGGCTTCACTACTCTTCATCCGTGATGAGGCCTAGCGAAAATGTGCAGGTACACAGTCAGAATATTGTACAGGCAACGGGTATACATGGCTTTAAAAGGCTGTCTGGAGCTCCAGGGCAATATTCAATAAGTATGGGATTGCCAAGACCCAGGGTTCCCAGGATGTTTCTTAACTTCCCGACACAGTGGAAGTTCATCTGGAAAAGTCTTCCGCCCTCGTTAAAAATATCAGATCGTTACGCCGCTGCGGGGTGAGCCTATAACATTCTGCACAGTGGTGCCACGAGGGACTGTCAGCATCGATGAGCGCAATGATCTCCACCGCTTTCCCAGACCGCAGTCTAATGTCGCACTCGAACTAGAGAAAAAGTACGACCCGCACCTGTACTCTCATTCTCGAACACACGGATGATGACTCCATCGGCCCATTCAAGGAATCCATCGTCTGCACCTACGCCGGGCACATACGTGACCACCGTCGTAGTTGTACCAGCAAACCTGTTAAAAGCAATGAGTGTATAAACTATCAACAAGATCCCCTAGATGTACTTCTTTATATGCGTCTGAAGCTCCTCGGTGAACTTGTTGGCATTATAAATAAATGTTGAGCCCTTCTCTATTGGAATGGCTCGTATTCCCGCTGCGCAGCTTGGATGTGGAACGCGGTCTGAAGCCATTTACGATGCAGACGCCACCGATCTCCATAATGGAGTAGTGACGTGGTAGGCTCGAAACCCATCCTGCAACAAGCGTATGTAGTCAGCAGCGAGCCTCTATGGATAAAATCATTCGATTACAGTTCTGTAAAGATAACAGTCCTTGGGCGATCAGAATATATCGAACTCCTCTTCTCCATCAAGTCGTGAGCCATCGGCAGAATCAGCTACCAATACCAGCTTGCGGAACACTTCCAGATAGAATAAAACTCCTAAACAATAGCAATATTTTTCAATAAGTAGCTGAGGATAACGAGAGCTAGTCATACCATATCCTGTGGCCCACTGTTTGAAGGTCTTGTGTCGAAATTCCAAAGGAAGCTGATGAATATTTCCAAACAGTGGGAGCCGCCTAGAACCTGGAGGCAGTGGACAGACCTTTCTTCTGATACTCCAATTGTGAGAGAAGAATACAAGAAGGAGTAGAAGACAAATGGCAGTGAGTGAGGGTCAACCTCATGGAGTTTGAACATAATTCAGCAATGTGAGAGTCAGAGGAGACAGTACTGCGCTGTATTGATAGTATACCGAAGACGCTTGGAATAGTTATGGAGCAGTAAAAACAGCAGGCACTCTCACGCGGCTGTTACGGAATGCATATGAATGAATAGCTGAGGCATAAAATTATCGTACAGAGTATTCTCGTAGTGCAATGCAGCTTCTAGCGGCGATGAGATGCTGACGTCTGGCTTACGCACAACTGTTGAGCGAGAATCAAGGTTCGCGTACGACAGACGTCCTCACCGAGGTATATAAGGCAAAACTGGTCAAGGGATTCGACGAATCCATTGAGCGACAGCCTATTTGGCGCTTCCCCATTACCTTATTGAAGAGAGCTTATGTCCAGTACTGGCAGCATCTATGGGTTGACCTCGGTCTATGAGCAATAGTGCTCCATGATGATTGATATAATTATGCACGTACAAGCTAATCTTGAAGTCCCATTCAAGGTTGGCTCTCTAGAAAATATTGAAGTAGTAAACAAACTGCGTGAACGTACCTTTCAAGTTGATTACCTCTAGAAGATGCCAAAGTAGAAATTAAGGTAGAAGATGATGTTCTGAGTTAACAAATCTCAATATGCATTGACGCAGACAGTCCGTGGTCTCCATATATCTGCAGGAGTTTAACTCAGCGATACATATACCCTTTGTGCAGACATTCACATATCCATCGCGCAGCACAACGTGACCATTCTGAATATAATGCATTACAATAGTTGATTGACGAGCGATTTGTGTATAGGACGGGGTCGTCCACAGGCAAAGTGAGTAAATAAGGTGAGATGTATCATGTATCCATGATGAACCACCGGCGCATGTATATTCTATCGGGATCAAGAGTGTGTCTGAGGTGATGACCAAATCCAGCCCTTTACAACTTCTACTGCTTCTTGTGGATCTTCTGGCAACCTGTGGATAGGTGCGTAAATATATGAGTACCATGGTGTATGATAAGACTGGGATGGCAGCGACACACGTAATCTTAGGCCCCCAACGCCCCTCCCGGTCTTGTTGGAAGAATCGCGGAACAAATGTCTCCCCGCTCTCCTCGCGTTTCCTACGCAGATCGCGCTGCGACTCCTCCACTGCCGTCTTCGCCTCTGTTGCCGCATCCATATTCTTCGCCAAGATTGCCTGCGTCAACTTCGACCATAGGCTGCGCGTATCAGAAAAGACCATCACACAGTCACCAGCACATCGGCAAAGACCACCAACGTCATAAGTCAGATTTGCGCAAGCATAATAATTGTACAACTATGGACGTACCGCCGCGATTCGTTCGGGTCCTGCTCGTCCTCCGGTGCGACCCACTTTGGTGCAACCTGGTCACCATGCTTGTAAACATCAAACAGCACACGACGTTCGCCTGTCTGCAAAATGGCCACCACACACAGCGTCAATACCCCGGTCGAAGGCTGGCCAGACGACGGGCAACGTACTCTGCTGCTCTTGTGCTCCATAACGCCGCTCCACTTCCCACTCACTTCTCCCGTATCCGTATTCCCGCGGCGTATTCGTCCCTGGATCGCGTTATAGGTGCCAGAGAAGTAACCCTGCGCGGGCAGCGTGTCAGTATGTGGAAGACGAGCCGTGTACTTGTAAAGTGAAGGCGTAGAGACGCGGACATTGCACGCACCTTCGTCTTGAACTGCAGGTCCGCGCCCAGCGCGTTCCTGTCGTTGCGTGCTGTGCACGAGTCTCCGAGCTCAAGTACCATCTTTCCCCAAAGGATCCCGCGCGCATACATGTTGGGCATCGAGATTACATATGCTGCAGGGCGAAAGTGATAGGGTCAGCGTGTGCTTATATTCACACCGATCTCGCCGCAAGGAAGCTCTCGAAAGCTGTTGGTACGGCAAGAACCGCGCCAGAGAAGAAAAATGAATGCAGAATGAAAGATGAAGTACGACATACGTCCGTCATCCGGGCGGCCCATGAGGTAGATCCGGTTTTCACCCTCCATCGTGGTCGAGACGCTGTTCCCAAGGAATTTGGACTTGGGCCGCAGTTCCCCGACGATGGCAACCTTGTTTGCGGGTGTAACATAGTAGAACGCAGACACTGGAGGATGGTGCGACACTACGCGGCCATAACACAAAGCGAGTGAGTGCACGGGCGCCAACGCGGACGCCAAGTGGTTCGGGGGCGGCGGGTCCGACACGACGGAGCGGGAGTGTCACCAGACATGCGATCGACGAGTTGACGCGCGCGAGTTACGGAGAGGGGTTGGAAGATGGTAGAGGAAGGGGTAACGCGTTAGTGAGGAACGCGGTGGGGTGTGTGCGAACATACCTTGCTCGGCGATGTAAAAGCCCTGCGAGCCATCGGGATAGTCGTATCTACAACGGAAAAATTCACCGAGGATAGGGTTGTATCTGTGAAGCACACAATCAGGATAGTGGATGTGCAGGCTGCAAGAGTGGCGCAGGGACGCATACGCACGGTTTCTTCACGCCCTTGGGCTTGATGTGCCATCCGGCAAGGTAGTACTGCAGCACGCGGAGAAAACGCTCCCCAGGATCATCAAACTGCTCCGCACTAACGAGACAGGTGATCTAACCCCTCGGAGAAAGCGAAATGAGAGGAGAGAGACACACCCGAAGATGAGGTCCGGATGGGACATGAAGTCGGTGATGCGTTCAAGCATGCTGCGGGGTTCGAGCACAAACGTGGGGAAAGTAACCTTTGAAAGGTCCATACCAACCCTGTGCACGCGACACCATCAATGTTTGCAACAGACGATCGTGGGCGATGGAAAGCGAGCACAGACCTGAGTTGTGAGATCATCGACTTGATGATGGAGCCCTCTTCCTCGTCCCTGGTGCAGTCGTCAAAGTCAGCATCTGGTGCAGTGGCGTAGAAGAACATCGCGAGGGCGCAAAGTGCGTCACAAAAGACAGGAAGGAAACAGGTATGAGCGGGCGAGGAGAGAAAAGAACAGACAGGATAGAGGTGTCATCTGGTTCTGTATCTTCAGGAATTTTGTCATCGTCGGAGGACCCGCGTGGTTTGTGAACCCTGGAGGTCGCCTGATTGAAGAGACCCATCATGGTGTGTGTGAAGCAGGAGGCAGAGAGGAGGAAAGGGCGTGTCGCTGATCGGCAGGAGCTATAAGTACTAGTGACTGGTGTAAAAGGCACGTCGCGTGAAGAGCGAGTAATGTCGGGCTGACGCGTATAAGGACACGAAGAGCAGTGCGGGTGCCGCAGTGCGCAGGCTGGATTCTGATGAGAGAAAGCGGTTCGCCGCAGCGAGGGTGCGGGCAGTGAAATGGGCAGTGGCAGAGGTCAGGAGAGGCGAGCCCTTGCCGCGCTGATGCGGCGCGCCACCGGCGCCTCCAGCTACATCCTGGCCACGCTCCAGCTCGGCTCCCTTCAATTTGCTCTCTCCTCTCGCGACGGGCTACCTTTAATGTCCACTCACCGTCGTGATATCCGCCTCCCAACTCTGCCAGCGCTGACGCTGATGAATTGATTGCTAATTGCACTGGGTTCGCACAGGGGATACCGAGTTTCGGTATAGCAAGTCTGTTCACTGCAACAGTGTTTGAGGTGCTAGTTGTGCAGATTCGCCCATATTCCCTTCTCCAAGGATCCACACACCGCAATTTGCTACGTGCACATTCAGCTTGTTATACTTTTCGCAGGCGAGTCGCTGGTGTGAATATATTCCAGTTCCGCTACTCTCGGACTGGTCCACTCGGTCTCAAGCCTCCGGATGGACTTAGAGATTTTTTTGTCAACGACGCGCGCCAAACTCGGATGTGCTGTTGTCCTGGACTGACACCGCCTAGCCCCTGCTGTGTTTAGGGGATCTTCTGTGGCCTCGACGCTGCTTGTGGCACGCACATGGCTTCATCTCCGGCCAGCTGGCATGGCTCGGTCTTTGCTTGTTCTCTTCGCCACCTCATTCCGATGCCCGATTTGCACATGCGTGCGAGTGTATTGACCTGCGTTATTGTTGGCTCACTACAGTGTCATTTTGACTTACATAGTAAGTATTTGTTACACACACACGCCTCCGGTTACATAATGCCGGCGCGTAATCTTTCTTGATACGCTTCGCAGGACACATCAGCAAGGCCTCGTTACATTGTTTGCCTTGATGGGCAGTCGCGGACCGAGTGAGATCAGTATCTTGGCTACTTCGATACGAGCTCTTCGATACGAATGGAGACTTAGTACATGGAAATGTAGATTCCTATCCCTATTTTCATCGAATTGGATGTTATACTGCCGCATTCCTTTTATCGGCATGTGTAGCGATCTCATTCGCGGAGTAATCCCTCACGATATAGCAAATAAGACTTATTTGGTATCAAGATTCAAGCTCTAGCAAGCTAGTCAGAATATGCGAAGACGCATCGGATGATAGATGACCACGAGTATTGAACCTGCGGACGCAAACGAACGCAAACGGGTCTAAGAGAGATCAGGTGCGTTACATTGATTCTGAACTTTCAAAGTCATTTGAATGAGCTGCTGACGCCACATTGACAGCGTTCACAAGGTGCCATTCGCTTGGTGCGGCGTGAGAGCATCCAGTGTCCAATCTGTTTGGTAATAATAACTGCCGTGTCTCGTCTGAGTGTACCTTGACCCTTGAGCAGACACAACCATGTCTCCTCAGCAGGACCTCGGGGCTACTCTCGCCATCGTTTCCTTCGTGCTCGTCCTCGCTGTATACATGCAGCATTTGACGAAAGGAGGACCTATCAACTTCCAGGCCCGAAGCGTCTTCCAACCTTAGGAAACATCCACCAGCTCCCTACGAAACACCAACATAGAACCTTAACAAAGTGGGCCGCAAAATACGGTAAGAGCGATTGGTTTGGCGGTGATTTACCTTCTGAGCGACATGTTTGCCCATAGGTGATGTATTCTATATCCAAATCTGCCACAAACCCGTCGTATTGGTCAACACTCTGCAAGCGGCTCACGATCTCATGGAGAAAAGAAGCTCGTTATATTCTGATCGACCAAGAACCGTTGTGTTCACCGAATTGTAAGTACATGTTTCTCCTTCTCGCACCGATGGATTGATTTGTGATCCTGTGGCAGAATGGGCTTTGAGCCTACAACGTCGATCCTGCCTTATGGCAATCAGTGGCGCTTGCATCGCAAGTGGTTCCAGACTGCATTCCGGACAAAAACCGCACAGTCGAGGCATCGGCCCCTCCAGCTCAGGGCCGTCCGCCATTTGCTATCGGCGCTGCTAGACTCACCCGCCAATTTTCGAAATAATGTCAAAAGGTCAGCTCAGTGTGCAGCAACTGTCAAGTATTGACTCTGGTTCAGATTTGCAGGTGGCATGATGTTAGAAATTGCTTATGGGCACACTGCAACTATGCTGCTACTCATTGCCAATATTTCGGCCACAATGGACATTCGCAAGGCCCGTGATGAAGCGGGCAAAGAAATCATACCTGATTCGGCCTTCATGGATGGTGCTGTCTGGTGCGCTACGACGTACTGACGCATAGTTTGGTATGCTGACTAGGGTGCATGGCTAGCCATCCTAAGCCATTCAAGTGCGATATCCGGCCGCGGTCGCAGAGGGCAGTGGAAATGATTGCCCTCGCCAACGTTGAGAGCTCCTGTCAAATCCCTTACACAGAGCTGGAGAGACTTTCGAAAGTATAGTGTATCTATGCAATACATCCAACAATAGTCCGCGGCAGATGCCTACCTTTTTTTTTCGCTGTCAACAACTTGAAAAGATATTTGAATTAGACGCCTGACGGATCTTTTCCTTATTAGACAAACTCTGCGAGATTCAGAGAGTAGGAAAGACAATGCTACGGCTCGACGACAAATGGAACTTGCTGACATGCGTCTTAGTGGTACTATCAATTCAGTGGAATTGTACCTATTAACGCCATAGGATATGACGGCACGTCGTGCAACAGTGCTTTATTTCGTCCCAGTGTTGTTCGTCCGTGTCATGGTATTTCTTGATTTATTCAGTGCCAAGTGACAGCTCCGCATCTGCGCCTCCGATTGCATACTGCAGGCGCGTTGGACGCCTTGCATGCTCCGTTGTGCGCGTGGCCTCAGAGTCGCACGAGCTACTGACTACGCTGGGCAGTCGCAGATCCGGTCAGATGTGGGCCGGGCTGATTCGAGCGGAGAAAATGCGCTCGATCATACTACCTCCCATGCAGGTCCTTTGCCGCAGCTGGCACGAGGTCGTGATTTACTCCTGCCGTCTGTCCAGATAGAATACCAAAAACGATAGCGTAGCGTGTGCACGCCGCTTATAGTACAAGCGTCAGCCCCAATCAAACTTGAGTGCTTCGAATTTAGTTCCATGACGCTACTAGATGTATATATCAAATTCATGGTAGCTGCCTACTAACACAGTCTACTATACAGTAAATCAGATAAGCTAAGACAAGTTGCAGTTGGAGTACTTTTCACTAATACTCTATTGGATGTCACTAGGAGCGCAGGATTCACTGCTACTACTAGGGATACTAGGGAACTTACGGCGTGTCCAACTTGAACATCTACGAGCAACTTCACTGCTACTGTATATCACGAGGTCGATCATAGTCAATGGTGCGTTTAAACACCGACGAGCACAACAGCGTATCAATCATGGAGTGGAAGCGTCCAATATCCTATACCTGAGTATTGCCGAAGTTTATATATTCCTTGGCTTAAATAGCTTGGGCGGCCCAATGAGTGGATCTTTCTGTTGGATTGTTCCTCTCAGCGGCCGGAGGTTATTTTTATGGGCTTGGGCCGGGGGTGTTGGGGCTAGAAGCGGCGTGTCCCATTCTCAATGCAATCCTTTGCTCCCGTTATCCGTACATCTGGATTTCATGCTGACTCCGTGAGATTCCCTGCCATACTGCAGCCTTATAACTACCACAGCCATCCTCTGATCGAGGGTCTCTCATTGCGAGCACTACCGTTGAGCTATGCCTTTCCTCCGTGAATTTGAGGCGTTTCTCACCCCCATTTTCTTCCTGCTCGTTATTTCCATCTTCTCCCATAGTTTAAGGAGAAGTATGAGTGCATATCCCCTCCCTCCTGGCCCTAGACGGCTACCACTGTTGGGTAATGCTCACCAACTTCCTTCGGAATTTCAACATAAGACCTTCAAGCAGTGGGCTGCAAAATATGGTATGATCAGCACTCGTTGATTATAATGATTCGTCATTGACCCTGTTCCAATTTGAAGGAGACATATTCTACCTGGAGGTTTTCCGCAAGCCGGCAATAGTGATCAGCTCTGCGCGGATAGCTCACGATTTGATGGAGAAGAGGAGCTCAAAGTACTCTGATCGACCGAGGACCGTTGTCTTTACGGAGCTGTAATAGAATAAGTTCTTGTGCAGAATCTCACTGCTAACTCTATGTTCTTTTCGCAGAATGGGCTTGGAGCCTACCGCGTCAATTCTGCCCTATGGCAATCGATGGCGTCTGCATCGTAGATGGCTCCAGACGGCATTCCAGACAAAAACTGCACAACGGGACTACCAGCCCCTCCAACGGAGAAGGATCCGACAACTGTTGTCTGCACTATTGGATACACCAGAAGACTTCAGGACGCTTATAAAGAAGTATGTTTGGCAAGATGTGCTGATGGTAGCGTGTCATTATTAGCTGACTAGCCCCTCAGGTCTGCGGGTGGAACCATGATGGAGGTTACTTATGGACACATCGCAACAGCCGCAGATGATGGGTTCATCGAATGGGCTGATGACATCATCACCCGAATGCAGGAAGCCGGGAGCGCGGGTACAACCATCACTGATTTCTTTCCTATTTGTGAGCTGTTTGGTCGCCTCTGAATATACTTGAATCAAACTAATAAATGTCTAATCCCAGTGAAGTACGTACCAGAATGGATGCCGGGAGCAGGGATCAAGCGAAGAGTGTCTGGTCTGCGATCTGAGGTTCAACAATTACATGACGTTCCATACGAGAGAGTGAAAAGTGCAGTTGTAGGTTTCAGTGCCGTCAACGTGAACGCTTGAACACTAATTTGTATTCAGGATGCTGGATCGGCCAGAACATCATTCCTGGCTTCCCTCATTGAGAAGATCTCAGCAGACAATGAGCTGACTCAAGACGATGTATTCAATTTGAAAGGTGTTGCGGGCGTGGTCTACATAGGTAACTGATTCATCTTTCTGATATTGGTGGGAGGTATTGAATATGTGTCT
The DNA here is from genome assembly GCF_000313525.1 of Fibroporia radiculosa. NCBI lineage: Eukaryota > Fungi > Basidiomycota > Agaricomycetes > Polyporales > Fibroporiaceae > Fibroporia > Fibroporia radiculosa. Next base: position 26,837 of record NW_012133174.1, on the reverse strand, counting down.
CGCTTTAGCCGGTGTTGATACGGTTAGTTGCATAGGATGTCTCATTGATTCTCAACTGATAATCATCGTAGACGGTCACTGTCGTGGTAACTTTTATTCTGGCTATGGTCCTTCATCCGGAGGTATACAAAAAAGCACAAGCTGAGGTCGATCGGGTGATTGGCCAATCACGATTGCCTGACTTTGATGATCGACCTTCAATGCCTTACCTTGATTGCGTTTTGAAGGAAACTTATCGGTATGTTATTTGAGACAAAATATCCCTCCTCAATTACACTTTTCAATCATACCCACAGCTGGGGGTGCCCCTTACCTCTTGGTACGTGATCACCAGTGTCAAGTTACCAATGTGATGTTTACATATCCTTGAAGTGGTGCCACATCAAGTCATACAGGATGACGAGTATCTCGGATATCATATTCCTGCTGGAAGTATGATTATTCCAAATGTCTGGTGAGTTTATTTTTTGACTGTTCTAAGTGACCATGCCAATGACCATCCAGGGCAATGACACGGAATCCAGATGTATACCCTGACCCCGACACCTTCATACCGGAACGATTCGAAAACCTGGATGACGGGACTGCATCTCAACTAAATCCGAGCGAGCTCATTTTCGGGTTTGGACGACGGTTGGCATTCCGCCTTTGCGCAACGCATCGCCTAACTGTTCTATGAATAGAATTTGTCCTGGCCGTACCTTCGCAGACACGACTATATGGCTACTAATTGCTAGCGTTCTGGCTACTATGGATATTTGCAAGACCTGTGATGAGGCTGGAGAAAAAATTACGCCTGAACCTATCTTCAAACATGGTAATGTCTGGTGCGTTGTGATGCGTCAAAACGTAGTCTGGTATACTGACTAGTAGAATGCGTGCCAAGCCATCCCGTGCCTTTCAAGTGCGATATTCGACCGCGATCTGAGGAAGCTGTGGGAGTCATTAAGCTCGCCAATGCCGAAGGTTCATCATAGCTCTACTGCGCCGAGTATTATGGATTTACGAATATATGGTGTAATGACCTGACTAATTTGACGAAACGCTCCCCTTTCCCTCAGGCTGATATCAGCGGGTCAAGCTGAACTGGACCGGGCTCAGCATGCTATGTGGTTACCTGCGACAATTAATTACATGCTACATGAATTCTTGTGTCGGTTATTTGACGTCTCATCGACGTCTCATTAGATTGGGAGCGGGCATTCTGTAGAGTATGACTTGCACTAGCTCGCTGTCATTGACGCTACTCATAGACAGCGAAGCTTTCACTGTCTCAACGAAGGGTCTCGCGTGAATGAACAAATTCGTTAATATTACATTGTGCAACTCGAGATGCGGCAGCTTCAACTTGACATTAGTGAGAGGAGCTAAGTCCTTTGAATGCTAGTGTCGGTCAAATAGTACAGCAAAGTGTACAAGGTGCCAGGGTATGCCAGTAAGCATTATGCATACAGTACTTGTATGAAGTACTGCAAAAAGATGGTAGCAGTTAATAAATAGGTGACGAAATAAGTCAAACCAAACCGTCAGCCGAATGAAAACAGTGCAAATGACCACATTCCCAATCAAATTCTAATCCCGGGCCGCTTCGCCGATCGCATCCCTCGCGCGGCAAGTTCCGAGACTACACTTTGAACTTGAAGCGTCTCAGATATCCACTAAGTTCATACTACCACCTGTCCTACGCAAATGATAGGAAGATGCGAAAAGTTTTCCCGGGTCTATAGCATCATACATTCTTGTGTCACCTACTAATGGGCCACTGCGATACGGAGCTGAGGGTCACATGTACAGAGGTCGTGCCGACCGCTTGTTTTGGTAAGCATATTTATTGCTCTCAGCAACCTTGACATTGACATTGAACTCATTTTCTTCTGAGGACGGTCAAAGATATATTGTGCTGTCTGTCATAAAATCAATACCCAGTACAAAGTTATGGCCTCCGTTGCCACATAAGTTTGGTCTCGCAGTCAGTGATTGCAAAAACCAGTCTGGATATGGGATCGCGTACCTTTCCATTGCTCATAGCGCCACACAACTACTGGGTTCTTTTCCTCCCAGCTAAGACCCCCAGTGCAACATCGATGTAGAAACGCTGAATCTACCACACACTAGTAAGTACTTTTTCTGCAGCTTCGTTGTGTTCATTATCCATTCATATCACATATAACTTGATCAGAATATTTTTCGGATTTGGTTGGTCCTCATCAACGTAGTATGCAGACTAGAGTATCCATCTATGCTACTAGAAATCACGCCGAGCCACAAGAATGCTTGTACTATGTGCGACTGCTGGCCTCTACGCTGCCGCCTTATAACGAGCATGACTTCAGGTTTTTGACAGAGCAATTCCGTCTCATCTCGTTATATTGTTAAGCTATGTCCGTCTTCCGCGATCTTGAAACTTCGTTCGCTGTCGTTTGCTTTCTATTCGTCATTGCTATTGTCTCTCGTAATTTGAGGACGGGCAGAAGAGCCTTCCTGCTACCTCCTGGTCCTATGCGGTTACCTCTATTAGGCAATGTCCATCAGCTTCCTTCGACATTTCAACATAAGACCTTCAAGCAGTGGGCTGCAAAATATGGTGTGATCAGTTCTCATTGACCTAAGCTAGTTATTTATTGACACTGTTGTTCTTGACAGGGGATATATTCTACTTGGAAGTTTTCCACAAGCCTGCAATAGTGATCAATTCTGCACAGATGGCCCGTGATTTGATGGAGAAGAGGGGCTCGAAGTATTCTGATCGGCCGAGAACTGTTATATTCACAGAACTGTAATTGAGTGGCCTCATCTCTAGAAGCTAGCTTCTGATTCTAACTTATTACAGAATGGGTCTTGAGCATACTGCGACACTCCTTCATTATGGTGATCGGTGGCGTCTGCATCGTAAATGGCTCCAGACTGCGTTCCATGCGCAGACTACGCAACGGGATTACCAGCTACTCCAACAGAGAAGTGTTCAACGTTTATTATCCACGCTGTTAGATTCACCAGGAAACTTCAATGCGCATATAAAGAAGTATATCCGGGAAATTTTGTTGGCAGTTAATATACTCATCCTTTTCATCAGGTTTGCTGGTGCCATTATGATGGAGGTCACATACGGACACCGCGTGGTACCGGGTGTAGATGATGGATTCATCGAATGGGCCGATGATGTCATTACCCGTATTTTTGAAACTGGGTCTCCAGGTGCAAGCCTCATCGACTTCTTCCCTATCTGTAAGCGATTTCGCATATTTCACAAATGAATCTGATACGGACGCTAACGCGCTTCTCATCACAGTGAAGTACATACCAGGGTGGGTGCCGTGGGCAGAGGTTCAGCGAAAAGCATCTCGTATGCGACCTGAGATTCAGCAATTGCATGATGTTCCATACGAAAGGGTGAAGAATGCCATGGTGCGTTGGATGCCTTCAAAGCCTTCTCAGAGGCGTTGACCCAGTTTCAGAATGCTGGATCAGCCCGAACATCGTTCCTCGCGTCTCTCATTGACAAGGTCTCAGTGGATGGTGAAATGACCGAAGACGACATGCTTAATTTGAAAGGTGTTGCGGGCGTGGTCTACCTAGGTGAGACGTCTCACCGGGATCTTATTGAAGTATATTGAAACATTTTGGCCTGTTTAGCTGGCGTTGATACGGTAATTTATGGGACACTGCTTCAACTCTTCTCTAATCAGACTTTGTAGACGGTCACCGTCATGCTGAATTTTGTTCTGGCCATGGTTCTACACCCGGAGGTGTACGCGAAGGCACAGGCTGAGATCGATCGAGTGGTGGGCCAATCACGACTCCCGGACTTCGATGATAGGCTTTCAATGCCCTACTTGGAGTGCGTTTTGAAGGAAGTCTATCGGTGAGTGCTCGAACGCTGATATGGATTAGTTCTCTTCATCATCGTCTATCTTCCTTGTAGCTGGGCAAGCCCCACACCCTTCGGTATGTGACCTGAATGACTTGATCATTTAAAACCAGCGATGTTAATACACTATGAAGCTGTACCCCACCGAGTCACGGATGATGATGAATATCTTGGCTATCACATCCCTGCAGGTTGTGTCATCATGCCGAATATCTGGTAGGTATCAATTCTTGCGTCCGAAGGCACTCAAAGTTGATATGCCAATCTCCCAACTAGGGCAATGACGCGGGACCCAGCTATCTACCCCGATCCAGATAGCTTCATCCCAGAACGATTCGCCAACCTGGATGCTGATACTTCATCTAAGTTGGATCCAACCAAACTCATTTTTGGCTTTGGGAGAAGGTGGATGTACCAATTTGACTTAGTACATTATACTCACAATTGTCCACCGAGTAGGATCTGTCCAGGCCGTACCTTCGCGGACTCGACTGTGTGGCTATTCATTACCAATATCATGTCCACAATGGACATATGCAAGGCGCGAGACGGATCTGGAAAAGAGATAACACCTGAACCTGTCTTCATCGATGGCAGTGTCGTGTGCGTTGTGGCACGTTGAAGCGTAGCATGAGATACTGACTGATACTTATAACTAGCCATCTAGCGCCATTCGAGTGCGACATTAGACCGCGATCCAAGAAAGCAGAGGAGATCGTTATGCTCGCTAATGCTGCTAGCCCCTTGTAACACCGCTGTGTAGAGTATTCCGGGCTCCAATAGCGTAACGGATCCATGATGTATTTGACGAAAGAAGCCGATTCTTCCGGAACATCATTCCTGATTCTTTGACATCTGGAAGTTATCATATGCGTCGTCCTGGACTAGGTATTGCGGCCGTATAGGGGGTATTCCGTGCTTCATTGGATCTTGCTAGTGTCCTCGACGTCACGGTCTCCAACAGCCACGTATATGTACCTTGTCCTATTCAGCTGCGCCTGCGCAAAGCTCTGACGACACCTTGTGCGATTATCTCATACCTCGCTATATTTCTCCCAACTTCTTTCGAACGGCGTTGAAAAGCTTGCCATGATCGCCAGTGACTCAACAACGCGTTAAGTGTTACAACGCGACCCACGTGATCGCGTTGCGACGGACATGAATGATGGCGTGGCGTATCACTGTGGCCCCTTGGGCTCAGGCTTGGGCTTGTGGCGCTGTGCGACCGCCACATTGGTCTATTGCTTTGTTCAGTTTAAGTATGGGCCACACCTACGTATACATAAACTAGGATTATCCATTCGCCATGAGACCGCTACTTAATCTCTCACATGCATTCTTGCAGATCAATCAGTGCCACTCCCTGGTAAGTTCACCTCTCAACTTCGGCCTGATTGTCTTCTTCCATCGCCATAATGACCATGGCTCCTACAGTGGACCCATGATTCCTTCAGGGCGCCGGCATATAATATTCGAGGTGTGGCCTCGCGATCCTCGAGGCCCACCTCTGCCAGGTGCCTTAGAAGCACCCCGGGGAAAACGCACTCCAAATGGTTTCAAGTGGGGTGCCGACCTTGACAGCTTCTTCTGGACACAGTTGATGCACAAGGTGCCGTGGGTTTGCGTCTGGACACGCAGCATGATCCAGGACTTCGGAGAGAATTACTACGATCTCGAGGAGATCACCGACTACGAACCCGATCCACGCGTGGTCTTCCCATTTTCGATTCTCCAACTCAAGACGAAGCCCGTCGAGGAGGATGTCGTTGAACTCGTCGAATGCCCCATCGAGGACTTGCCAAAGCTGGAGCAATTCATTCCGAAGCTATACTTTCCCGATGTTCTTATGGTGCACGATCCGGATGATTTAACTCCAGGAGAGGAACGCCACCCACGTCTGCGCACAAGAAAAACTAAGGGGAAGCAACGTGTGCCCGCCCCCATCGAATACAAGCGTGTTTGGCCAGTCTTCGAGGCGATAGATTCTCAGCACGCGGACGGCACCAAACCACTTCGCGTTGCGGAGCTGCATCTTTCTGAGGGGTTACGCATGGGCGTGGGTCACCACTCCCTCGTCTACCGCGCCCCACTAACACTCCCAGACCCTCTTACCGCGGAGTCGCCCACGGGGCAAGTGACGGTCGCTGCAAAGCTCGCGATACCCGAGACGTCTGCGCGGGAGATGCTTGAGAATGAGGCACAGATGTACGCCGCGTTCCCCCGACACCTTATGGAAGATTGGAGCGGATACAACATGGTCAGACCGCACAGATATCCTGTGCCCGCTGACGCTGTCATTCCCAAATTTTACGGGTACTACGTTCCAGTCAATCCGGAGCTAGATGGGTCTGATCACGGTCGGAGTCCGATCCTACTCGTTGAGGAGTGTGGGCAGCCCATCAGGACTGAGAAGCTCGACCCCGACGCGAAGTACGTACATATATTCATTTGATCATGCAGCTGACGTGCTAATATTCTAAATCTCCATGTAGGTCTCAGTGCTATACTCATATACTACGCCTACATGATGCGGGATTCGTCCAGAACTCGTTGTACATGCGGAACATTGTAGTCCAGCCAGGCCCTCTCGAGAATCCGCCGTCCAAACGCTCCATGAATTTCCCTGTATTTCGGATCATCGATTTCGGGCGAGGTCAGCGAAAAAAGGATGTCAAGGCAGAGTGGCCTGCCCTAGTGCGGGAGCAAGAGAAGGCGGCGAGGGAGGAACTGAACATCAATGAAGCGCTAGATATCTGAGACCTTTCTTGTGAATATTCAGGTAGGTCAATCCAATGCGTGTGTGCATCCAAAGCGCTGATCGAATATGTGGCGTAATTTTAAGTGGTCATGTATAGCGCTAGTTCGCCTTCATGTTATTTGTCATCCGCGATGTTAAAATGATGATGTGCTATTTCAAATTTCATGGGACGTATCGACTAGTGCAAGTATACAGCAATATGGGTATGAGGCTAGCCTGCCTTGTTGTCACTAATTAGCCTAGGCTTGGAACGCTGCGAACTAGGACGCAGTAAGTTGTCTCCGTCTGTTCTCTTCCTTTCGGCGACAAGCCGCTATCCTAACTTCCAAGCACTCACCGGGACCGATGTTGCTGCTTATGGTTCACGGCCACCCGATGGACGGCTCCCAATGACTTCAGCAAGTTGTCAGCGAGAGTCGAGACCTCCAGATCCCACACGATCCGTTACATGATCGTGGGCACCATGCCCGTCTAGGGTCTCTCCGTGTCCCATCTTGGCTCAGTAACGGTGCATCTGATTTTGATTCTTGTATATACCTAGATGGTGGCGGTGGCGGTGGCGCGGGCTTGAACTGGCATAATGGTCGCCGACCAGGCGCCTCCGAATGGGCAAGTCTTGTTCGTGCCTTGTTCCAGTCACCTTCGGACCTGTGTTTCGCTTACTTACATGTTGAAGACCTCAGGCAGGTGGCCTGAAGTTTGAAATTTGAAGGCTGACGATAAGGATACCGCTGATTTCAGGGGCTCGCGCGCTGTAGTCACGTTAAAGGTAGCATTAATGATTACACTGGTACGATTATTATTATCATGCGTCTTCAACGAATCACCCATTGATGAGGGGCTAACGGTTTACGCCAGACCTAGACTTGTGGCCTAATACACACTAAGTATATTGTCTCAAAATGAACCCAAGCTGAAGTTGTTACACCAAATCACTCAAGTACGGGTGTTTCAGGACATTACGTATAGTATAAAGAGATTAAGAGACATCGCAAGTAGTTGTTAAACACTTCATGCTAAGGATTAATCCAGTCAGATCCCTTTCCCCGAAGTTAGCCGTCAGCTAAGTACATTTTAAGTCAGATATTATATCATCCAGCACTGTGAGTCTCTCGATGTGATCCCCGCGGTTTCACCTCCTTGAGCAAAAATCAATGTGACCCATCCAGTAGTCATGCTCTCCATCTCACAGGAAGTTGAGATCACAAGTCGGGGCAATGTGTCTGAAGACGTCGGGACGCGATACTTGATCCCTCACAGCTTCTTCGTCAACTGTGTAATCTCCTCGCTGCGCACCAAAGCTTTGTCCGGCCACCGACCCTTGGCTAGCTCGACCGCGCACCAGGCAAGATCATGTCTTGGTGTGGAAAGTGTTGGGGCCATGAACGATAATAACGGTGCCATGATGCAATCTGTACACTGAAGGGGCAGATCGCGCGGGTTTCGTCTCACCTCCGCGTACTTGGATGATGGGAAGAAATACCCCAGACGCAAGATGTGCGCCTTCATCCCCACCGAGTTGGCGCAAAACGCCGCGAGATCTAACTCTGTTTTCCTCTATACATCACACCCAGTCAATTCGGTCAAACAATACGCACACATACAACATAGGGATATCACTGCGCACCTTCACCGTCGCCCACATGCGCCCGGGCCGCCCCATCACCTCCGAATCCGTGCCCTCCGCACTGACGAACACGAACCTGAACTCGCTCCCCGCCGCCCGCCCCATGCCGACGCCTGCCTCACACAGCGCCATGACTGCAGCCATCGCGTACGCCCAGGTCACCTCCGTGTACGCCTCTTCGCGCATGCCGAGCGCGTTGCGCCCGAGCGCCCACACACACGCATCCGCGCATCCGAGCACGCGCATGATGTCCGGCGGATACGCGAGGAAGTCCGAATGGAGGAGCACGGTCGTCTTCACGGGGGCGTTGGGCGGCAGCTCTGCCGCCGTCCAGGCGGGGAACAAGCGTCGCGTGAGCAGTGTGATGTGCGTAATGGCGGGATCAGCAAGCGCGGCGCGATAGACCGCAAGGCCGGCTGCATTGTGCGTACACACCACGGTGGGTGATGAGTGGGATCAAGTCAGCCGCACGTATGATGTAGGAGTCGTGTAAAGGCGTGTGCGCCAACGTTGTGATTGGTGTCAGCGACCATTTACACGCTTGCAGAATGGTGGGGACATACCGACGCCTGTCGCCCCGGTCAAGAGGAGATGCATGTCGTGTCGGCCTTGCGATATTTGGTTTCGACGAATATGTGCGATTATCTAGTCAGCGATGTGCGTACTCGGCCGGACGCACATGCTGTTATATGTCGCAAACGCACATTGCAATGCGTATGCGCTCGGCATCAAGTCGCAGTGGTTGCCAGCGGACCTCGCACGGACTCACTGGTATCAGCAGCGCAGTACGAGGTTCCCATGATCACTCAGAGTGCACCCGGCTGCCGCTGAGACCAGTGGGGACTTGAGCGCGTCGGGAGCCTCGAGCCTTACTAAGGCCGCTCCGAACAAGAGCCGTGTCCCGTCGACATGCGCCGGCTCTTTCCTGCCTGCGATTAGTCTATTAAGTATGGCGTGGTGTACAAGAGACCTCGAATACTCAGGAACAATAATCCTCTGAGCATCCAGCATTGAAATTGAACGCTGTACCGTCCGCTAGAAGAGGGACTTGACCGCTGAGTGACAAGGAGAGAAGAGGAAGCTGATACGTCGGACCACCAATGACCGCGCCTCCGTTACGATTAGCGACGACAGAAACCAAGGAGAGGGAGACCTGAGGGAAACGTAACTAAGTATGCCGCCCGAGTCCAGCTGATCATCATTACATTATGATCTCAGTTCACCGTAATGCTACCGCGCTGCATTTGTCTCGGCATCTTTTTGTCACTTCACAGGACCAGTCAATGCGTTACACTTTCATGCTGACGTTAACAACACTTGCAGATGAACACGAATGCATGATGCCAGACAAGTCTATTCACGAAGTCCACCACTACCACCACCAACGCTACACTCGCAGCAGCACCATAAACACATACCGAATACATAGACGGTACATCCCACAACCACAACAGCAACTACCACAACATCCCAGACAAAGGACCGTTAGAGCAGAGAAAGGGGGAATACATTACAGCCCAGAAAGCAACAGATTATCAGCGCAGCATATACACTATGTGCAGCACGAGAGGTATCATCTAACGAGCAAACAGCTATATCACAAGAAGCGCGAGAAGGAAAGCAGAGCGAACCGAGCGCGGCAATAATATAAACATATAAACACGGGCGAGTAACACGCGAGAGGGAGGTATCCACGAGCGAGCAAGACAAGAGGCTGACAGTCGACGGGAGGGGCATGGCGGCGAGCACCAGTCGTCCAGAGCATGTGCTGAGGATCCGGGGTGAGGTGAGACAAACAGAGAGCCGAGACGAGGGCAATAATAAGATAACATAGACAGAGACAAGGAGGGGGCATGCAATCGGCAAGAGCTGGGTCCCTAGAACGTGGAGAATTGGATAGGCCCAGCAGGAGAACGGGGCTCGAGCTCGCGGGGAACACGCAGTTGGAAATCTGCAAACGACAGCACATCCATGAGTCACAATGATCAATAGAAATCAACACGTCAACGCGCGTACGTACCTCCGTTTCGGAGAATAGGATTCGCCTTCCGTCGCCTGCGCTCCTCTTCCTCGCGCTCCAGCTCAATTTCATATGGAGCTTTCGTCCCCGGTAACCGATGTCCAATTAGGTTGATCGGCTGCTTGGGCTCCCAACGCCCACCTCCCGTCGCCTTGCAAATTATGCTCGCGCGGCGGAGAGGGTATGCCTGCAGCTCGCCCAGATCGCCGCTGTCCTTGTCCCCAGCGGTACTTGAGTTGGAGGAGAGCTCGCTGTCAGAAAGGTGCACGCCAATGGCCGTCTGAGATAAGGTGCGCACGGGCGAACGGAGAGGAGAGGTGGGTATACGGGGAGAGCTCGTGTGTGCACGGCGTATAGAGGGCCGCGCAATAGGAGGACAGCCATCCGGTGGCGTGCAGGGTGAGGAAGTCACAGAGGAATCGGGAGAGTCGACAAGAGCGGCTTTGAGAACCGCGATGGGCGCGACCGCGCTGACCGCGAGCGATCGCGACGTACGCACACCATGAATCTGATCCCAGCAGTGGTCGCACACACGCGTATGCAAAACTTGCGAGACGGGAGATGCGAAGTTGGTGATGGGGGTGTCGCGCGGGGGATAGAGGAAATCAAGGTTGGAGGTGTCCAGCAGTGTGGTGGCGCGCATGGAGCAGTCGCCGCAGAAGATACCGCCACACTTCCTGCAGTGCTGTGTACCGGGCATCCAAGGGGCGCAGCGATGAGCACGGAGCATGGGTCAGTGATGGAGATGTACACTCACATGTCTGCGCTCCCACACCGAGAACCTCTTACGGCAAAGGAAGATATCGCAGTGAGACGCCTGCGCGTCAGGCTATGTCATGAAAGGATGGCATCAATCACATGTTGGACAATGCAGTGGTGTATGTGGATAGCGGAAGACGAGAGGAGAACTGAAAAGGAAGCGATGCTCACCTTCCACAGACGCTTGGGAAGCAAGACAGCCAGGTGCTCGTTTGGCCGTAGAGTGGACGGGCCTGAGCATGGCGGCTCCGAAATACACGAACGGGAAAGAGAAAGACTCAATGAAGAGCTCTCAGAGGACGTGGAGGCATCGTTCTCTGATTCAACGCGTCCGAATTCATCAGCCACGTGCATAAGCGAAAACCGGAGCGGTGGACACACATACCTTGGGATGAAGCAATGCTTGCGCGCTCGTCCCTCGAGTCGAGAGTGTGTATGGACGAGGGACGAGAGGAAAGGCGGGACGCGAGCACGGAAGCAAAGTTCATGGCGGAGGAGGGGCTAGAGGGATGCGATGGCAGGGGATCGCCTGGGGCGAAGCGAGTGGTCGGCCGGGGGACTTAAGTATGGGACGGGACGATGCGCGTGGGCCCGGTGGCGATTTGATAACATTAAGCTTTCGCGGCGATATCGCATCTTCCCGGCATCTCGGAATTATTATTCTGCACTTGTCTGACAGATTTGCCGTATCTCCTCGTTTCCCGCGCTCAGTTATCCCTGTGCCGCGTGGCTGCTCGTGGCTGCAATAGGCTAGATGTTCCGGCATCCATCATATGGCCACAGCCGGATGCCTCTCAGGCCCTGCAGTACGCTCCTCGTCAATGTGTGGTCACCTTCGGGTCTTCTGTTGTCGAGCAAGGCCCGCCCGAACAGCGAAGCCAACCGCGGAGGCGCGGTGGTGACATTGAGCGCCACAGCGCCCCCGCCAGCATGTGGCCCGGGTCGGCAAAGGAAACTCGGTAGGACGTGCCCTCCTTAGCCGAACTGTGCAGACGGAATCTGGGTTTCATTCCCGCGTGCTTTCGTGTGTCCGTCGGTTTGGTTCGCTGGAAACCCCAGGGCCCTGGCTGGTTTCACGTCACGGCCAGTGAGGTAACTCTCCCTCTCGTCGCGTCGTCACGGCACCATCCTGCTAGCCCATAAGAGTCGTTCTCCGGGCTCTGTCTATACATGCCTCGAGTCCTGCGCGTCTGAGACTAGACGGTGAGCATCGTCTGGAGAGCAGAGCAAGGAATCGCCACTTCCAGAATTACCTGAGGCACCGCTCAGAACGACAAGGATTGCCCTTCCCTCTGAGAGCTCGTAGCACGCCGTCGTGACCGCAGATCATCGCAGCGATGTTCGTTGGACTGAATCCAAGACACTGAGGGATCCAACGACGTCCATGTGTCCTGTTCACGGCTAGCGGATCCCTGCTCTCCCCCGGGCCGCCAATTCGGAATTCGAGCTTTGGTCTCAGGCTGTAACACGGCTCAGGCTGTTGTGCTCACGTCGAGCACGGTCCCGACGGCACTGCCACTGCGTGTAACACAAGCTGGTTCGAGTCGCCCACCCTGTGCCCATAGACCCAACCGACCTTGCAAGTGCGACGCGGGATCGTGGCCTCGCTGCGCAACGCCCAAAATTGAAAGACATCTAGCCATAAGCAACCCAACGATTAGTTTTGGGCGGCGTCGGGACCCCATCGGGCAATGACCTGTCGGTATGTCGGGGCGGCTGCGGCCGGAGGACATACAGAGCGGGCCGCCGCCTCGATGGCCACCCATGCGCGCCTCTCTCGATTCGGTTCCTGAGCTTGTCCCGATCGAGTGTGCCACCCCATGCGTCTCTGAAATCTGAGGCACTGCTGACTCTGATCAACTCAACTACCAAACGCGTTGGATCCGTCGCAGTCTGCCCGGCCGCCTCTCGGTCTCTGGAACTGCCACGTTGCTCTGCTTCAAAGTGCTTTGTCCACTGGTCAGTGTGCTCAATGCTGTGTTCATCAAAGCCCCGCCGCAAATCACCTTGACGTCCTCGCCTGGAAGAGTCGGGCAACAGCGAACATAACTCATATATGCTTACGATGCGTGTTGCCCTAATTTCAGCCGTAAGCATCGCCCATAGCACCAAAGTAGCCATATCCAGTGATCGACGGCACATACCGTTGCTCTACTTACGGTCCAACCTTTCGCCCTCCCGCGCCACTCGCCCCCTTCCAGACACCAGCCGCTCATACCCAACGGCACAGCGCCTACGCATGGCACTCCTATTGGCTAAGCCCAGCTCCAAACCTCCGATGTAGCACGGACTCGCACGCGACACCAGCGCGCACTAGCGGAGCGCGCGTACGTATAGTCGGATGCCTATACGTACGCGGACCCTAGGGCTGGCATCCCTAACGCGTCGCGCCCTCATCCCTTTCTCGCCGGCAGCGTCGCCCTCAGCGCCCAAGCCAAGCTCTCTCAATTACAGCCAACACCATCCCGCGCTCCACCTCGCTCATCGCGAAGCGCGGGCGCCTCGCAGCGACGCCTCCACAGGGCCCCGCCCTTGATTTTGCTGCACCCGAGTTCTTCTCTGCCTCTGTCAGCACGTCTCCATGGCTCTGCGGAGCAGCGACCTCATGGCGGCCCGCCGCTGTCGCTGTCCGCGCCGCACTACCAGGGGTTTTGGTCCGCCGCAGTACGTCCGAAAAAGTTGCAAACACTAGGTCTTCCAACAGAACGTCTTGTTCCCGCGGGGGCGCCGCCCGGGGTTCGGCTGGCAGCACGAGGTGTAGGGTGTGGCAGAGATACCAAAGCGTATCCTTCCTAATGAGCTGCTCTAGGCGCTCGGAGGGCCCTCGCCCGCGGCGAGCAATACCGGATGCGGTGGATGCGTTCTCGCCGGAACCCTCAGTCCCTGATGTAGCCGCAGCCTCCCTGTCCGGGTACAGTGCTTGCAGCTGCCGAGCGGCCTCCAGAGCCAGTACACTTTTGGCAATCGTGCAGCTGGCTGCAGCGAGCGTTCCTCCTGTCGTGAGTGTGTCCAGGGTCGACACGATCCGCTCTATAGCGGCGAAAACGTCAGGACGGAGGTCAGTTTCGGTAGCTCGTTTGTGTGCTTGGGGTTTGGGCAGCTGTCTGCTTGCTTTTCCGCTGTCAGAGAATAGAGCCGTAATATATCTTTTTGAGAGAGGCGCAAATGCGCAAATGAGGGGCACAAGGATCAACTCTGTCATGCGTTCAAGGACACTTTCGCGAGAAAGATGTCCCCCAGTCTTGGTCTTTTCTCTGCGATCAGATTTCGCCAGTAGTGGAATAGCCGTCGTAAGCAGACGGTGTGATAGCATCGCCAATGCAGCCAGAGTGTCTGTCGAAGCAGAGACCGTAGGGTGAGGGGGAAGCAAAGTCTCAACCACACTGTTTAGCGCGTCGATGGCGCGAGTTACCATACCCACAAAATATCGATCCATCTCTGCACTCTGCCTAGCTGACCGAACAGTTACGAATATGTCCAAGGCCTGGAAGGCAGATAGCACGTGTTTGTTTGATGATATCAGAGGAATATTAAGTGCTATAAGATTGCAGATGGCAATTTCAGAGATGAAGCAGATTGGTGAAGCAGTGATGTATCATGGATGAGATTCGGAGTATGGAGAAAATGATTAGTACCACATCGCTGCAGCGGATGTATGGCAAAAATAATATTTGCTAATGTCCGGGGCAAGACGAAAAGTGATAAGGGAAAACGTACTCGTGTGCTTATCTCCCAAAATGGCCTTCAGCTCGGAAGTCGGGCGCGTAGCGACGGAGGCTGCGGGCAGGTCGACTTGCACATTCGCCTTTTTCTTTTGCCTTTTCTTTCCGCTATTTGCAGTAGCCGACTCGCCAGAAGGCTGTGATGGGGGACGAGCATCCCGGAGAGATAGCAATTCTTGCTGCGGATCAACCATATGCACCATAGAAAAATAAGATTTGGTAACACACCTATATGCTCGCTCTCGTATTTCAACTGCAATGCCTGTAAATCTTTTTCTAGCGCCAACGCGCGCGCGCGCCACTCATTTTGCGCCTCAGCGGCAGCAGCGGGGAACTTGGCCCGAAGATCGAGCACGTAGGCTGCAGCATATAGCGGGAACAGTTTTATGAACACATGCTTAACATACCTTGGAGGGACTGGTCTTTTGGCTTGAAGCGTAACGCGGTTATTGCCTGTGAATAAAGTGCATATAGTCAGGTTTGCTTGACAATGTGTGCGTAAGAAGTCTCAGAACAATTGTAATGCGCAGGTGTTGAGCTGCATCATGACCAGGTTTGTTGTTGTGGGACATTGAGAGCGGCTCAAAGGAGGTATAAACGAAAGTGAGAAGTTCGAGTCAAAAAAGTTGGACGCCAACGCCCAAGTGGCGCCCGTCGGCCAAAAACGCGTCTGTCACAATTCCGTCACGTCGCGTCGCGTAGCCGCTGACAGATGAGTGAAGGGATCTCCTCGCGTCCTCTTCACTTTTCTCCAACTGTGCCCACGCGGCGACGACTCTCATCCTAACACCAAACTCACGGGACAAAGTGGGAAGGGGGATATCGCTTATACAGAGCGCGTACAACAACACTACAACAATTATATGATGGTTCGTGTTACTACCCTTTTCGATACTAACTGTAAACTGACTACTACTTCACAATATTGATATGCTACAGCCCTCACAAATCATTAACCAAAACAACGTAAGATTCTTTCAAAAGAAGATAAATCAGGCTAAAGCGAGAAATGAAGCGTCTCGGAGGTATGTCATATCGCTCTATCTTGGTCAGAATGGTGGGGGCCGAACCAGGTCGGACAGACTTTCCTCGCGCGACAAGCCCTTGCTATGCTCGATGTCTGCCCCTTTCTTTCCGGGTGATTCCTCAAGCATGCTCTTCAAGGCACCAGTGAACGAAGACTGCGACGCCAGCGGTGAACCAAAAGATCCCGACTTGCTGGCGAGTGACAATAGGGATCTTGGTCCAGATCGACTGATAGGTGTATCGTCAGATGTATAGATATTACGGAAGGGACTGCGCCCAGGGTCACCGTTGATCAGCGACCATGGAATACTGATGCCACGCCAGGAGCTCAAGGAATCGCTAGATGACAATTTGGCCGTCTGCGCCTCTGCCCATCTAGATCTCGAACTATGAGAGGGCGTTGTGGTAGGATCAAAAGGAGAATCGAATGATGCATTAACTCCAGGCTGACCAGGTGTGGTGAAGATGCGTTTGCCCCTAGTGTGGGAGTCAGGCGTGGAAGGCCCCTCTTGACTCGAATCCCATGACGATAATGATGAATGTGTTTGCGTCAGGTCTCTGCCACGATTTGGGGTCTTGGGAGTGCGAGTGAAGCTCCATGGTGTGGAGGGAGACTGCTGCATTTGGTAGAAGAGCGGGTCGCGTTTGCCGTTCACAGGCAATTGGTAATCTGTCGGTACGAAGGTGGGCTCGGACAGAGGATCTGATGAAGGGATTACACCTAAGCAGTCAGGACAGAACCAAGGATCTTCTTCAGCACCTAACTCCGACGTGTCTACCACGCCGACACAACCAAAGTGGTACCATGACCTGCATTCGTCGCATTGGACTAACGAACCACCGTCGTCCTCGCGCCCACACACGCACAGCACTCCGCCATCGAGGCTATCTTCGTCATCGTCGATTCGCCTTCTACTTCGTCTCCTGCGGAAGGCCAGCGCTCTTACGGATCGTTTCGATAATAAAGCAGCCCGCGCGTCAGCAGGATCGCTCGGAACATACATATTGTTCAATTCTGATGGTCTACCAAGTGGATTTGCCTTCAAAGGAACCATCTTCCCGCGACCTCGCGGCCGCGGTACGACTTCTTCGTCTTCCAAGTACACTGCAGGACGCAATACCTGGTCTTCAGCAGATTCATCTTCATCACTGCCACCGTCACTGACGCGATCAAGGTAACGTTCAATCCGTTTGAGCCGCTCTTCTTTTTCCGCACGTGTATCTTCTGTACGCTCCTGTGAGCGCACACACCACGGAAAAACAGTATCCAACCAGTTCGGCCCTTGCAATTCCGTATCGTCCGGAAGCGGATCACCATGGCGCTTGGATCCTGCGCCATGACTTCCACCGCGCTTTTTGCGTCGATTGTAAGTACGCTTCTTCTGCGGTGTTACGAAAGGCGGAGGTTCCTCGGCAGATGCATACAAAACTATGCGCCCCATCTCTTCGATTTCTCTTGGATGAAGCTTCGCCGGAGGTTGCATGGACTCTGGACAATCTTCGAAGGCCGCTAAACGCTTACGCTTACGGACCTCCTTCTCGCTGGGAGCCCGATCAGCATCAGCATCCGGTATAAGTTGGCCGGGACTTGCTTGCCCGGGTGTCACTTGCTGTAACCACTGTAAAGCCTGATGAGACAGAATGTCCTTCCCTTTATTCACTGGTGTCTGCGGTTCGGCACTTTGAGTAGAACCGTAGCCTGGATAACCCCCCGCTAAAAGACTTTGCTCAAAAGTCTCATCCGACGTCTCTTGGAATAGCTGCAGTCGTCGACCCTTGGCAGGACTCTCAGTCACCCCTAAACCAGGTGGTCCATTGCCCTGATCTCCTTCGCCCCGAGCTAGATCTGTGGCGGGGTCTCCAGTTGATCGCGGGCGTCTCTCCCGCACGAGGTAGTCAGGCCTCCTGGCTTCCATCTCCTGCAGACGCGCTGCATTGTCTGCAGCCATCTGCAAACGAATGCGCTCAATTTCACCCCCTGCTGCCCGCTTCGGAATTGGTACCGAAAGCGGAGGAGGCGATTTGGGCAATGAGAATAAATCGTCTGCAAGAGGCAGTTGGGGTGACGCTCGAATGTCAGGGATCATCGCATAGGATCGGGCAATGCTCCTCGCTTTCGACGAAGGGCGTTCACCTAGGGATGATCGTTCAACGAATGGCGACGATAGTCTGCTAGACGACGGAGTGACATGATGTGAGAAGGGAGACGAGAGCAGAAGGGGACCAGATGCAGATTGTCTGCCCATATCAGGTCTTATCCTATCCATGAGTTAAGCACGTGTCTATTTACAAGTTCGGACGTCCCACGTACTCGGCTTTGCTGCTAGGACGAGGCGTGACAGGCACCGGAGACCCTTCCCTGAAAGCCTCTTAGATTCAACAGAGGGTCGATCTACGAATTCACTTACGCAGCGGATAATGATCCCTGTGATCTCATTGTCCTTCCCGGGTATAACGGACTACAAAGCGGGCATTTGCGGTCAACTCAAGTGAAGTTGTAAGCTTGTGCGAACCTCGATTCTGGAGTCAAAAATGGCTGGGAAGCTTCCGCACGCTCTCCTGCACTAGAATTTGTGCTAATTTAGACAAGAACAGCATAAAAATACCACGAACTTACGTCGGTGGGTAGTGAAAGGTATGGTGTGAGGGAGGCTGTGAGTGGTAGGTGCTGCGACGCAGATTGGCTAAGGGGAGATTATAGATTGGGAAAATGACGCACTTCGATGGCAACGGAGACTCAACATAGGGTATCGCAGAGCCATATGACTCAACATTACTCGGACTATTCACAACAAATAAGAATTCAGCACCCGAGAAAGCAAAAAGTAAAGATGCATCCCAAGTAACATAGAGTTGGAATTCATAGAAAACCATGCTGAACCGATAAACTGAGATTGCGATATACATACCTCTCAGGAGTTGGTAGATGAATGCTGGTATTAACGCCAAATGCCGATAACGCCCCTCGAGGTGGCGACCGACTATCACCCATGCATTTAGATGCGTATAAAATAGACGAACTCTGAACGAAGACGAACCTATTCCTTGGTGTCATTTGCTCGGCTGCCCCCTGCGTCCGTCTCTTCTCAACAAGTGCGCTATGAGCGCTTGACTGCGAGAAAGATCCTTGAGGCGTATTCAGAGACGAATCTATAGTCATCGTGTTTGGCCCCCAAGGAATGGATTCCATTTCGTAATCATTGGCGGAAGACATGACAGGTGAACAAAGAAGTGGCCAGTGAAGATGTGAATTCAGGTCGTCTGAGTTGAAGATGGAAATGGCGAGCACCGCCAATCAGACAGTATATCGACAGTCGTGCTGCGTGGAGATAGAAAGAAAGACGGCAAGGTTCAAGGTATCGCTGAAGCTCTGAAGGCAAGAGGAGAGAGCTATTGAACAGGCGGCCTTAGGTAATGAGGCCGCGGGCGTTGAATTCCGCTGCGCTCACGATTTGACTTTGCTCAGATCGCATCAAACGCAGTTCACCCTAACTACAATTTAATTCTCGACCCTGACGGCGAACTCTGCAACGTAGCCTTCGGAACGCTGCCTGAAAATTTACGCTCAACCTAGGCGATGAACCGATGACTATCCGAGCTCTTGAATTTTTTTCTGGCATAGGTTCGATTTCTCGGTCACTCGACGACTGCTGAATTCAACGCAAAATTTGAATCTGAGCATCTGTCTGTTAGGCGGCCTCCATCGTGCTCTGCTGCGAAGTAAGGTCGACGCCGTGGTCGTAGGGGCATTTGACTGGGATCAATGTGCCTGTAGGGTATATGACGCCAACCATGGTGCTGGAATTGTGCAAAAGGTTGTCCACACTTACGCTGAATCGCGATGCGTGACTTACTTACATCTGCATAGGTAGATATCTCCATGCTGAATGCAGCAAATTTGGCCACCTACCGGGCAGAACTTTGGCTCCTCTCGCCCTCGTGCCAACCGTATACAGTTCTTAATCCATTGGCTAAAGGAGCGGCAGACCCACGCGCGAAGTCTTTCATCCACCTTATAGAGGATGTTCTCCCAGAAATGGTCAGAGACAGTACACATCCTAAATACATGCTAGTAGAAAATGTTGCTGGATTTGAGGTGCTTGATAAGCCCTGCTCTCGCCTTCGTCATTCTGAACTGTCTTATTGCGAAGCGTTCCAGCACCCGGTTACGGCTCCTGAAAACGTTGGATAGTCTCGGCTACGGAGTTCTGGAGCTTCTCTTGACACCTCTGCAGTTTGGCATCCCAAATTCCCGCCTACGATATTATCTTCTTGCCAAGGCTCAACCCATGCCATTTCCTGGAACTATCGCTTCTGGCCTTAGACTATGGAGACATATTCCTGGACATGGTCAAGATTGGATCGATCCTAGAATGTATATTGACCACAATGATAACGAGATGATCGCTGATGAAATCCGTGATTACTTGGATGAGGATGTTCCCGAGAGACACAGCACTCATCCTAACGCTATCCCTGATCAGACCCTACAAAAGTGGGGTCGGCTCTTTGACATTATTCTTCCCTCAGCTAGACGAAGCTGTTGTTTCACTCGAGGTATATTTGTCATGCTTTTATTGTGAAGTTGAGTTGATCGCTTTCATATAAAGGGTACGTGAGGATGGCAGAGCGCTCTGGATCAGTGTTGCAAATGAATGAAGAGCTCGATGTATGTCTTGTGTTTATGTGGTTGACCCTATCGACTCACCCACATTACCTGTCTGGCACGTAGACTACGAGCACCTTTGACCGTTTCCTTGAAGCACAAAAGAGCGGCCGAGAGGCTGCCGTGCGCGTTCTGGACCCCTTGAGGCTGCGCTATTTCTCGCCTACGGAGCTGCTCCGAATATTCCACTTTCTTCCAACGGCTAAGACAGAGGCGCAGGAGAGCTTCCAATGGCCAGCTGACTTGTCAGTGAAGACGCAGTATAGGTTGATTGGTAATAGTGTGAACGTGCAGGTGGTAGCTGAGCTAATTCGTTATCTCTTCGAGGTTGAAGGCCGTCCTACCGAGGAATCCGACAGCATCCTTCTCAAGCGAATGGCCCACGACAGTGGAACGTTGACATGATTGTAGCATCGTTTTCTAGTATCGTAGTAATTTTGTAGCTAATTCAGCATTACAAATTTACAACACGTGGCCTATTTCAATGATTTCATGGATGAACGAACGTTAACATGGGCGAGCAGTGGCATGCGTTCGTTTACAAATTACTCAGCCGGGGGCATGCGTGACTGTCCCGGCAGGCTCCGAGGGGTCATAACTCCTGGGCAGACGTGGATCCGACTTGTCTTCGTCCACATCGCTCGTCTCTGAAATTTGCGCTCGTCGTCACTCGTCGTGTATTCCACAATTTCTCCCAACGCTCTTCCACTAGTCGATATCTTCTGTGCCAACAGGGGATACATGCTTCGACCTCCAATCAGTATATCGAGACATAAAAGACTGTTACCTAATCCACTATTCAAGACTGTGAGTAATTCTGCATTTGCTAGTTGGAGGTCTGATCGTAAATGCCGTGTTATAGCGTTAAGCATCATTCAACATGGCTGCTGGTGTTGTCAACATTCGTCGCGATGTCGACGACAAGTTCTACCGTTACCGGTCTGTGTTTTTCTAATGGACTCTATTTTTGCACCCCTACTGACTCCGTAACAGCATGCCCCTTCTCTTGACTAAGATCGAGGGCAAGGGCAATGGTATAAAAACGGTTGTTCCGAACATGGCCGATGTCGCCCGGGCGCTGAGCCGCCCGCCCACCTATCCCACGAAATTCTTTGGCTGCGAGCTCGGCGCTCAGACTTCGTTCGACGAGAAGAACGATCGTTACATTGTCAACGGTGCTCATGATGCGACGAAGCTGCGTGAACTTCTCGACGCTTTCATCGACAAGTTCGTACTGTGCAAATCGTGCAAAAACCCCGAGACGGATCTTATCATTACCAAGAGTGATGATATTATTCGTGACTGCAAGGCATGCGGCGAACGGACGGGAGTCGACATGCGGCATAAGCTCACAACGTTCATATTGAAGAATCCGCCGAAGAATCCCAAGAAAAGCAAGTCCAAGAAGGCTACCGCAGATCATAGCCCTAGCCCTGGTGCCCATGGACATGAGAATGGTGATGCTGAAGCGGATGCGGGTGGTGATAGTGACGACGAGCTCACTAAGCGCATCAAGGCTGAGGCGGCGGAGCTCAACCCCGACGCAGTAACAATCACTCATGAGGATTGGTCTGTTGATACGTCCGCTGAGGCCGTGAAGGCCCGGGTCAAGGCTGTGGAGTCCAGTTTGGCCGCCGTGTCTTTGAATGGTGGCGGTGATGACGACAGTGACGAGGACTTCGACAGTCCGTACTCGCAGTTAGGTCGATGGGTCGGTGAGAACCGTGATGTTGGTCCTGTTGAAGTTTATAAGAAGGTCGAGGAGTTGAGTATCTCAAAGAAGCATAAGACCGTGCAAGTGCTCGTGCAGGCTCTCTTCACTGCCGACGTCCTCAAAGAGGTCCCCAAGTATGCTCCACTATTTGTCAAGGTAAGACTTTCAACCGATACTCTTGTAGCTTTGTGCTGACTTCGGACGTAGATGGTAACTTCTGAGAAGCATCAGAAGTCGCTTTTAGGTGGTATTGAGCGTCTCGTCGGCGTCATTCATCCCGATCTCGTTCTCGCTACCCCCAAGATTTTAATGGAATTTTATCAAGTCGATGTGCTGGATGAGGATGTCGTCAAGCAGTGGGGTACGCACGTCAGTAAGAAGTATGTTGATAAGGAGACGAGCAAGAAGGTGCGCAAAGCTAGCGAGCCATTCTTAAAGGTTGGTATTCCTACCTGTCGTTCATGGATGACTAAATCTAACTAACGTGTGATTGTAGTGGCTCGATGAGGCAGAAGACAGTGACGAGGATGATGATGAGTGATGCTGTGTCTTAGGACAGGTATCTTATGGCGTTGCCCGACTTTGTCATCCCCACTCCGTCCATTGTGTCTGGTCGGCTTGCACTATTTGTATCATTTATGTGAATCCTACCAGTATTGGATAGCATCCTTTGATTTCTCGAATTTCATGAATTGGCATTCATGTTTGTCTTGTCGTGCAAGCTGGTGTGTCGTCTTTCGTTCCGTAGTCCAGCCCGTCGCTGGCTGAGGTAAGCCCAAGCTTGTGTGCGTGTATGTATACCCTGGAGAAGTATTCCATGGTGTGCGAACGTTATCACATCTGCATACTCCTACAGTATGCCTTCCCTCCCGGCCTACGCATATCCGAAGTCCCTTGCTTCGTCATTCTCAGCTGCTCGCCCGCCCACGTCCCAAACCTTCGGGCGCGACGTTCCACGTTGCCGTCGAAAATATTCCTAGATCACTGCGTCGTACAAAAGCATTGTTCGCTCGCCTTCTCCCCTTCGTGTTGAGATTTGCTCTTCACACGATTGTGCTACCCGTTGTACTCCCATTCTGTGCGCCTTTCTCACCCCTCGTGCCGATCGTCGCGTCTTCGCTGTGAGGCTCGCCTGACTGACCTACTGAGCTAGAGCGGGCGCCACGCGCAGCGCTGAGGGAGACGCCGTTCTGAAGCGGTACGTTCGGGGATTCCTCGTCGTTCATAGTGTCTTGGTTGGGCGTAAGTCTCCAATAGCGGTTCCTTGTCGGTGCAGATTCAATGTCAGAAACCGAGAATACATGGTGGAACACACGACTCACTGTTTGAAGATTATGTAAAAACCCGCACCGAGTAAGGAGCCGAGTGTATCACCCACCCAGTACTGTCAACGATTCCAAATCAGGTTGTGGACACGGAGAGATATGCAAAAGATTATACGCACCACCCACTGGGAACTAAATGGGAAGCCGGTGACGACGGCAGGACCAAATGCGCGTGCAACATTCATGCCTGCTCCAGTATATATCACAGCCCAGCTAAACAGGAGAAATGACGTCACAAAATCTTTCATGCGTATTGAAAAGCTTGATACTTACAGGTGACATGCAAAAAGAGTGAGGCCAATTCCGACCTGAATGTATCCCGATGAGTGTCAGCATGTGCGACTCTAGCCACACTTACAGGTGCAAACGGCGTTGCTTGATGTTTCTCCGCTGCTAGCATGAGCACGGCAATAACTAGCGCGGCGGTGATGAACATTTCTATGAACACTCCCTGTGCAGAATTGACTCCTGTGTGGAGGAAGGTACTGCACAATGATAAGTTTTAGAGGGAATCTAAAGGATATAAGATAC
Organism: Fibroporia radiculosa; assembly: GCF_000313525.1. Lineage (NCBI taxonomy): Eukaryota > Fungi > Basidiomycota > Agaricomycetes > Polyporales > Fibroporiaceae > Fibroporia > Fibroporia radiculosa. The sequence continues at coordinate 2,821 of NW_012133174.1, read as the reverse complement.
TCACTTGTAAGCCAGTGGCCCCGGTGTCAGCGCGAACACGAGAGCGGCGGCGGTGATTCCGCCGACCAACTGGGCTATACTGTATAGTGCGAATCGGAATGGTTGGACGACACCTGTGAGGAGGAGCGCGAGGCCGACATTTGGGTTGAACACCCCGCCCGTTGCTCTAAAAAAGATCCACACGGATACGAGCAGACTGAGACCCATAGCGACCGCGATGTACATGATACGGGTGACATCAGTCGTCGACCCACCGGAAGACTCTTGTGCTGCTTGAATACCGCCGAACGCGAGGAGAAGAAAGAATGTGGTTCCGACGTATTCCAAGCATGCAGCTTTGAAGTCGTCATACCAGTTATCGAATAGCGAACCCATGCGCTTCATGGCTATCATCCGTGCGTCGAGGTAACTTATAACGCTGGGCCAGAGTCGTTGAGAAAGGGCAGAACACAGTTCGCAGGTCGAGAGGTATCAATTTGGGTTTATCATTTGTGGTGAGATGTGACAGCGGAATAGGGATGTGGCGTAGGTGTCATTGAGTACCTTGGCATCGTACAGGACATCCGCCCGGGCATAGGTGTGGATCCGGACTCATATCCTCCACGTCGACGTAGCCCGCGCAACGCACACGTCATCGATGTAAACCCTATAGGTTGCGAATCCAAGAGCTCCTGAACTCCGTACATAGATTCCAATGTTACGCAATGTGCGCAAGGTCGGCCCCTGAAGCCTGAGCGCGAGCTACTGGTATTCACGCAGGACAATGCGGTATCGCAAACTTGGTGTTGTAGCAGCACCCGCCTCAACACTGTCATTTTTCTCTGGTCTGGTAAAGACTCGGGCTGATCTAGAATAAGTAACATACTTACGTGATAATTTGAATATCCGGCTTAGACTCACGGGCATACGGATCCATGTACTAGGATTGTTTTATCAGTTTGATCACCCCGATATCTATGTTTTAGGGCGAACGCAAATAGAATATTGTGTTTAGAGTACGCGCCTTTATTGAGACCAACTTTTCGCCGGCGCAAAAACTCATATTCTGGTGGGGAGAAAGCGATAGGTGATCATAAATGCTGATTTCCGGCACTAACCGTGAAGCCACAGTCCTTGTTTCTTATTCTCGAGCTTTGCGTGGTAAATAAGACACCCAGCATAAGCTCTATTGTCCCCTGCTTTTGCTTCAGCATCTCAACGCGATGTTATACGTATGTAACCTAGTACACCTCATCCACGCTCATCAGTAATGTTCACCCTGCATGATGTCGATTGCAAGAGACATTATATTTTACGTACCAGTCGTACTAATAGTAGATTCACTAAGCTGATCAAGAGATCTGGCAATGTCATCAGTCATCAAGAACCCATTTATTCTCCTTTACGAGCTTCTCCCGCTCAAGAAGATACTTCCCTGGTAAACTGACTGAGGTTAAGAACAAATAAAAAGCACATCCTTCTTACCTTCCTTATATTTTTGCGAATGATCTGAGGCCTTATAGTAGTACCAGCCTAAGCGATCACCGCAGCCAACGCAAAAGACGTCGGCGACAGTATGTACTCCAGTACTAGTCAAATCATACGCCTGAGATAGCTTGATACTGGTAAAATGAAAACAAAACACACAGGAGAGCGCGATCCTCTCTCTTTCCTTTCCGTATATTCACCGCAGAATGCATTAAGCTGAATACCATGAAATGAGCGTGGATCGATTGTCAAGTTGATGCACTCACTAGCCTCGACCATCCCTGCCGGAGAATGCTTTGCTGATAAGTTCATCCTGCAGAGCCTAAAAGGTGTGTTTTAGTTCATTTAATCGATATATCTGCAGCTGCTAAACAAACAATGACTACAGAACAATGGGCGCAAGAAAAAATTGCGCGGTCGTGAAATGAATCGACGGGCCCAGGTGCTTTTGCATCGTCCGACATGGGGAAGATAATCCTGCAGCACAGACAATGAACAAAATGATACGATAGCCTCAGACAGATCAAGAACAGAGCATTATTCAAGACGCGTGGCTTGAATTGGATGAGAATGGAAAATCCTAGGGAAAACCACCGCTGCAGCTTACAAGCCGCCAACAGCCGAGATCGATCTTGTCTGGTTGGCGTCTATCTGGACGTTCTTGCTACATTTTTAGTTCCCTCAGAGCCTTTAGACAAACCATCGAGTAACATCAAATGAACGCCTCCTCTGAGGATATTGCAGAGGAAATTCGGACTGCGCTTCCTGGAACAGAAGAAATAGTTGTCCAATATGTCTCTGGCTACTTGCTGGACCTGGACGATGCTGCGGAAGATGAGGATGTATTGCAAGTAACCCGAAATATTCTCGAATCTGCTATACCTTCGTCCTCTCGCAGCGGGCAGAATGGACAGCTAGAGAAGATCATGGCGTCGCTTGGGCGCATTCTCGCGGACCCGCTTAGCAAACGAGAGGAAAGGAATCGCGCAGGAAACCACAATGGCTTGGTCAGGCTAGATAAGGTGATGGATATGAGCAAGACGGGAGTTATGAGCAATACCATTGCGTTCACTGAAGGTGTTGACTTAGAGAGTATAAACAAGGGAAAGTGAGTCTGGGTTTTAGTTCGTGTTTAACGGGCCTTGACCACTCGTCAAGAGCGTCTCGGGTTGACGTGAAGAAGCTGGAGAAACAAGAAGCTAAGCTAAAAGTACGCCCTATACTGTAGGACGGTGCTCGGGATGATGTTGAATTGTATCCTATAGGCCAAAATCGAGAAGCGTTCAAAACGGACCCTGTACGAGGGCTCTAAGCTGCTCGATCAACACCGTAAACAGGTGCGCTCTGTTGGATA
>NW_012133173.1:0-72535 GCF_000313525.1 Fibroporia radiculosa | reverse complement strand
CCTTTTAGGTTATTTTAGGGTTAGGAACTCCGTAGACATATCACCGGCAATAGCAGTAAGGGATGATGGGGTGATCCATAGGATCCAACCCAAGCTAGAAATGAGATACCTGGGATTCTTCTTGGATCCCAAACTATCATTCCGAGGGCATATTAAATTTTATGCCAACAAGGCAGAGTCCACAGTCAATACACTGAGGATGCTGGGTAATTCAGTCAGGGGATTCACCCCTGTCAACAAGAGGAGGCTATACATTGCGCATGTGATGCCCCTCATGCTCTATGGAGCAATCCTCTGGTGGAAACCCTCTTGGAAGAGACACAAGTGGGCTATAGGTGATCTACAGAGGGCCCAAAACAAAGCCCTCCAATGGATCACAGGGTGCTTCCGATCGACTCCGATTGGGGCAATGGAAACCATGGCAGGCATGTTTCCTGTCAAGGTGAATGTCGATAGATACATGGAGAGGTCGTGCCTCCGGGCTAGGACCCTACACGAGGGGCATGCCAATAGGGCGATACTATCTAACTATTGGAATGTCAACATGCATAACCTAGTGTCCCCCTTCCCTTTTCAAGGTGAAGGCACGCGGAAGGGTAAGCGCAAAGCGATCACCCCAGCTCATGTCATTGACAGGCTGGGGCGGCGATCATCGGAGGAATTTGCACCACTGCATTTGATCGCCGAGCCAGGCAGGCATATCAGGGACAAGTATCCTGATCGCATTACGGAACACTTTCTAAAGCCGGGATCACATCCGGCTAAAGGATCGGCTGAGTTTGAGGAGTGGTTCCAGAATATCTGGGTGCTGATCTTCCAGCAAGTGGTTAGGGATGAGAATGCTCGTTATCTCTTCACTGATGGGTCCCTCGTCCCCAATGGATCGAGATCGGGGTGTGCATGGCTCACTATGTCAGGACACAACTACCTTAACAGTGGAAAGTTTGGTGCGGGACGCTGCGCCATATTTGACGCTGAAATGATGGCATTGGCTAGGGGGATTCACAGTGCCCTTCAAGGTGCACCCCAAGATTGCACTCACTTAGTGCTATGTGTTGATAATGCTGGAGCATTATCCAAAATTCTCAACTGCGAGATGGGCCCCAGCCAACTGGTGTCCATACTTGCGGCTGAGAAGGTAATGGAGTTCCTCCAAAGGAGTGAACGACATCACATTTCCCTACTCTGGGTGCCATCTCACAAGGATGTCCCACCCAATGAGTTTGTTGATGAGTTAGCCAAATCGGCTCTCGAGTCTGAGCAGCCAGAATTTGTCTCCCAAGCACGAGCAATGGCGGACTGTCTAACCAGAGCAAAGATTAAGTGGGCGAAATATTATTCGTCCTACAAATATAGAGGAAGGAACATGTGGATCCTCAAGAACCACAATCCCCTCTCACATATGTCCGCTAGGGCGTACCCACTGCGATACCTGGGCAAGAATAACCAAGGAATGGCGCAAGCTGCTAGGGTATTGAGCAATCATTTCCCATGTGGTTCATACAGGGAGGAGTATCATATCCCTGGACCCCGTAATTGCCCGTGTTCGGGGACCCTGGACGATCGGGACCATACTCTGTTTGACTGCCCCATGTGGATCAGACCAAAACAGGGCATCGTGCAAAATTATGCACCGGACAACTTGCGCCAGGCACAGGTGCGACGTCAACGAGGATGGACGGAAGATGATGTTCTCATCTTTCTGCGACTCAACCCTATGGTGGCAACCTTTGAGTGGGCGGAAATCCTTGCTCAGGCTGCCACAGATAGAGAAGAGGGGGATCACTATTCGATAGCCAACGCCCTCCTTTACAGTCACACCGTGATGCGGAAATCAGCGTTTTCGGCCTTCTGTGCGAGGACCAACATGGACCCCTCGGACATTCACCCTGATACTAAGGACTATAAATTCTTTGTGGAGGAATACAATGCTGATGTCACAGCAACTAGATTAATCGAGGCATGGAAAAACGTGACCCCGGTATATCCTCCGCCCGCGTTTATTGCGGACACACAACTGGCCGACTATCTTGTTATCGAGCAGGATGGCCCAACCGAAGAGGGATCATCCCGCGCAATATCCCCCGCCGACTCGTCCGCGAGCGAGGGGTACGTTTCGGGGTGATTACCGCCCCGCATTAACATTTATTTACACTCTGCATGTACCCTACGGTATGGAGTATAAACCCTGGAATATTAAAAAAAAAATTAAAAAAAAAAAAATCTCCGCCACAGCCGGTTGATCCGAAAGTACTTCCTCATGGACATGTACAAGGCTATCGCTCTTCACGTTGTACCTCCTTCGCCTATGGCACCCTGGGATCGACTTGCCGAACATTCTAGCTTCCGAATCTGGCTCAGCGAACATCATTGCTGCGATGAACTGGAGAGGCACCTTCATCGGTCCATACTACATCCAATCAAGGTTTCCTCTCTTCATGGCGTACGAAAGCGACAAAATTGACAAGACTAGACCATTTCTTCCCGCGCAGCTTCCACAGGATTTCGACAGCCGTTCGCTTGAGGAACAGAGGATGCTCCGCTTGAGGCTGAGGCTAGCCATGTAACATAAATTCCATGTGCATTTGGTTTCAAAGGACGAACGTCGATTGGAAGTATCCGATATCCAACATCAGATGCATCTCGCAATGTTGCCGTGTCAGGGTGTCAGGTTGTGGAACGATGGCTGGCTGTCCATCGTGGACACTGCTGCGTCGTGGTCTCGTAACCAAACGTGTCGCTGCGTCGCTGCAAGGCCTGTGTCACGGTCCTATTTACTTTTCTGAAGACGAAGAGAAATATATCAAAGCTTTCCTTTGTCGCTCCCAAACTCACGCCGTTGCAATTCCCGACCTTTCAGACAAAGTTGGGGAACTTGGAGATGGGTGGATACCAATTCAGCAATATGACAAAGTCAAGGATTAGTGCGAGAAGGCTAGGTTAACGTGGGAGGAAGAGGCTTCTGGTGGATCCTTCCCGTATCAACATGGAATGCATTCGTTCTTTTTAGCATGAGATGTATATCAGTCGGATCCGGGTCCACTGCTTTCAAATTGTCTGTGTATTATGCGGTGCTGGGAACCTGAAGGAATTCTGTTCAACCGTAGCTTCGTTTAGTTTAGTTTACCGACGAGTCCAAGCTGCACCGAGGAGATCTCCACGATTCATCTCGATCCAGACTCAGGTCGAGGATGCCCTCCCATTAACTGAGGTTTCCAACCAACGCAGTTCCCGCCGCGGGCTCGATACTGCAAAGCCTGTCGAATGTACATCCTCTATTGCCACTGCGACACCAAGGGAGGAAATTGTGGCTAGCTGTGGGTGCGTCCAAGAGCAGAACAGTCGAGCGCTTCTCGTATCGAGGTATTCAAAGACTCCGATTCACCGCGTTACTCCAGCGTATATTTAAATCAGCTAATGACCAGTACGGCTCAGGATCATGCTATACAAGAGTACAGATAGGCAAACAGCGCCATATCTGTCGAAAGTCCGCGCTTTCACGTTCGTTACCGACTTCATAGAGATTGACCCAAGACTTTCAGGCTAAATAATCTCCTGTGTCTTTTTCTGAAATCATCGTTCCGTCCTTCTCCAGAGTTGGCACAGGAACAGGTACACCACCTGGTGTAACCACAATAATAGTCTGACCGGAAATAGTGGGCAATCTGCCCTGTTTCGAGGCGATGTCGTCGAACATGGATAGTGACCACGCATGTCCTTGCACTACGCGCATGACAATCAAGTCCGACACGATTCCCTGCACCGTATAGATGGATTAACCTCCTGCGTAGCGTATTATACAGATGTAGCGCAATACGAACCTGCAGTTGCACGAGGAGGGGGACAAATACATTTGCCCCAGTGCTGTGGGAACAGGCTAGTATCATCACGAGCAACGAGACGAAGCCATAGGGCAGCGCCGATTCCACGATGAGTGCTTTGATGCCGTAGGAGTATGTTCTGTTCTGCCCGGTAACGTCATCCGGGAGTTCATGTCCTAGTTGCACAGCACGAGTGAAGAGAAGGATGGTGAAGAGCGTATGTAAGCTCATGGCAAGGATTGTATAGATGAGAGGGCTGCCGAATACGGGACCAGTCCAGAAACTGTTGTCTGCACTTGAAACGGAATAGCACTGCACGATGGCGAAAGCTAGCCGTATGTTTCAACATCACATATAGTATCGAACTGCAGATTAGCTTACCCGTCGTCACCAAAAGCAGTATACCCATTGCTGTTAATATATACCATCTGCGCCAAAGGACATGAACACGATGCAGCTGTACTGATTGTGAACCCTTTTCCGCGCATTGTTAATTTTTCTCGCTCACCAAGAAGGTATCGGCGAGAACGAGGTTAATGACCCCAGTCGCTACCGCCGTAAGGTTGAGTGATGAGTTCTGGAATTTCGTGATATACGCAAATGCGCCGCCATTGAAGCCAGTGTTTTCAATCCATGCCCAGTCGTTGAACTCGATGTTACAAGCAATGTTGACGAGAGCCATGGCCCAGAGTGCGTAGACGAAGGACAGCCACGCCCAACGAGCATTGCCTTCAGGCCGATACTTCCAGATCCTAGTCACCGCAAGGTACATGATAGCGGTGTGTAAGCCTATCTTGAATTGTCAGTACATACGGAGCAGAGGAATGTGGTACGGTACCCCAAGCAATGGCAGCAATATAAACGCCAGCGTTGATGGAGCGGTTGAACGACAGTTGCTCGGCGGAGGTGACATATTCGTAGCTTCCATCGAATCCGGGAGTAGATGTAGCGACGTTGGTTGGGGAGACAGAGATGGGTATAGTGACAAGACCCCAGGAAACACTCGGCGAGACAGATGTCGAGGGGGCTGATGAAATCGAAGAAATGACTGAGGTTATCAAACTCGACGATGCAGTGCCTATTGCCGCAGTTGTGGAGATAAAGCCGGTGGACATTGTAAACTCGCGGGGGAACAGTACTGTACGGGGACAGTATGTTAATAGGCACCATCTCGCTGCAATGAATTATATCCTCTCAGTCCTTGCAGGGTCCAGCTGTAATTATGCGGCGTACTTGCCCCGCCATGTGAAAGCCTGAATACTGATGGAGTAGCGATAACCCGCAGCGTGCCATCGGTATCTAGGTCGACTAAGTGGGCCGCACTGAATCGCTGTCAGCTGACGGAACGCAGGCACCGGATACGTTCGCCGTGTAATGGATGAAGCATCTTTGTAGTTCCCGTTCAATGGCGGCAATGAGGACAAGCTGTGGATAAATTTCGAATTAGCAGGCTGTCCTTCACGAGAACACTCGGTATCGTCCTCTCTTGCTGTTCCGCATGGGTGAGAACCATTTTACATCCGCATATCGCTGCCGCAGCACCTTGAGATCTACCAGAAATGGGTATAGCACCATAAATAATGCAGGAATATCACGCCTCACCATTTATGCGCTTTGGGGAACCAATGTGACTAGGTGGCCTTCTGCACCAAAGCAATTGCCCTGTATTTTACAGCCGGCTCGAACATATCACATTGGGGATTGGGTTGAAACCTATGCGTGAACTTGCTTACATTATCCAGCTGCTGAAGTATCAAACTTATTGCAAGCCTCAACAGACAACTTACCCGTAACACCTATCGGTCCCGCCGCAAAGCGATCAATTATGCGCGAGAAGACAGCTGGCACCTACCCTGCCTGCACAGGTTAGCACCTACCATGTTGAGGCAGTCGAGACACGAATCATGCAGAGTGTTACGACAAGAATCAAACATTTGTGCACATTGCTTGGCCTCAGTGCTGCGCACTGTATCACCATCCTGCCAAGATCTTGAGTGCGTTAAGCCAGCTCAATCAGGATGCGCCGTGCTCACCTGCCTCGAAATGGAAGATTGCTGTCTCATGGCGCTGCGGAGGTTCTCAATATGGATCAAAAATTTGATCCGCATCGGTTCCGCCAGAATCAAACTCGTGCTTTGTGGGAATACAAGCGGCAGAGCCATTATATGTTGCCTGAAAACCTTCCGATTATGACGGATTATACACGTCAACAAGTGCATAACGATTTCAGCGCCGCGGAAATAGCTTCACGGAACCAGTGGATTGTGGCTCACCTTCAGAATGGCCCATGTGAGTCGTCTCAGCACGAGATAACATGGTCGTCGAGCGGTGCAGTTAGTGCGATGGTTTCGGAGTAGTACGCCCACCGTGTACGTCTCAACGGGAACTTCTTATTACAAGATGCTGCGGCGCAGTGCCCCCACTGTCGCCCGTTATCAAAATTAGAAATGCCTAGATAGCCACCAACGAGATACAACTTCATGTCAGAAGACGTGGTCAAAATGCCTGTTGCGCATGTTGCTATATATCAATCATACAGAAGATGCAATTCTGCAGCGGTATCCAAATCAATATCAATAGGGGGTCATAATAGTACGAGTCGAAGTTGAGCTATCGGAAGGTATTCACGATTCCATGCGCGAATGGACGATATGCAAGCTGTCATGGGTGAACAGGCGACTGATATTGGGTCAGATACACACCTAAAACTCAGCAATCAATACACTGCCCATGAGCTACACCAGAATACTCACCGCCTCTGGGAACAGCCTTCTGATCCTGCCAGAAATTCACGTTGCAGGAAGACATCGAAGACGTACATGCGAGTTCAAGCGTTGTAAACTCATTCGACGGGCAACGAAATTCAGATGAATTACTCGGCCCAGTTCTGGAGAACGTGAGAGTGGTGAGGAGCTCGCGTCGTTGGGGTGCGCGCTCCCAAGTCCCGGCAATGTGAGGGGAAATCTCGGTGGCGGTGTCGAGCGCCCAGATGTCGACAACGCTGGGATCGTTCACTTCAGTTTCGGGGTCGAACGGTTGTGTGTGCCGGGGAAGCGAAACTGTGAGTATACAACGCTCCATAGCATAGTCTAGGTTGCGGAACTGAATAATGGTTGACGTCTAGTGCCAGGTAAATTATCCAAACAACAAATCAATCAGTGGATCATACACACGTCTGGAGAAACAATAACATGGCGATCGTCAGGATACACAGTCCCCTGTGAAGACCGCCATTGTCTATGATCCTCACTCATCTTGCGCTGGTAGTCGGAAGTGCTGATCTGAAGCGCAAGAGGTGGGAAGTTGATGATAGGTGGAAACGTGTAGTTCCCATTCTGGAGGATCTTGTCCAGATTGACGTAGGGGTTTGGCCGTCGCAATGCTTGCCGATATGAGGGTTGTCCCGATATGCTTGTGGAGGACAATTGCCACCCTCCCAAGAAGACGATGAAAGATAAAGCGGAGGAGCATATAGCTCCGACGCATGCCCAGAACAACAGCCGGTCGTTCGGACCTGCTGAACGTTAGAACAACATCCGCAATAGGTGTGCACTATAATACGCACCGGATGACCTACGTGTGCTGCTATCCTCTATAGGCCGTAAGTCCTGCTCCGAGTCATTTGGGGAGGATGCTAGAGGAATATACTCTGAGGCTAGACTCATGGGTAATGGTTCGTGAGTAAGTTTAGGAAGGTTCATCCCATTTTGTCGTACGCTCAGTTGTCCATCACCATCTGTCATTGAAGGTTGATTCCCGGAGCGGGCAGACAAATAAGACGCTGAAAACTGAAAAAGGACGCCTGCTTAGGCGCCAGCGACAAGGCGAATATATGTTATTCAGTGATGACATTGACTGGGTCAAAAGAGTCAGACTGACCTTTAAGACCTCGGACCTATGTACGTTGGACTGACCCCAGGCCTAGCCAGAAGCTAGCCAACGGCCAGGTCCCATCAGATGACTTTTGTGATCGCGCATCGACCATTGACTCTCGTTATTGGGTCTGACCCTTATTTAACCCAAAGGGTCAATCACAAACCCTAACACCACTGTTATTCACATACCGTCACAAGAGGTCCTCAATACTAGAGTATAAATGGAAGTCAAATCCTCCTGAATTCGAAGTGCGATCGTTCAGTGAATAACTTCACCATGGTTGCAATGACAGCGACTTGCATTGACAGCAGCGCCTGTCTGGGAATATTCAGATACTAGTTAGAACGTGCCTTTGAGAGAACGGTCACGTGATCGCATATCACGGCTGGCGCTTGTGCGTACGCCACATTCGCGAACCGGTTGTCCACCTCCTCTGTTGCGAGTTCCTTTCTTCGCCACGTTCGCGACGGCGAGGTATAAAGGCGGAAATCTACGGCATTTTCCCTTCTCATCCATCTTTTACTACCTCGAAATCATACCATCATGCTGCCAACTGCTATAGCATCTATGACAGATGGCCTCCTGATATCGGAGAGTGATTATGCACAGCGATGCAAGAAGCTGCTTGCGCTAGTGAAGAGATTACGAGCCTCTGGGTAAGATATTTCGTCATCATTCTTGGTCGATTATCTTACGCCCATATCATAGAGCACAAGCAGATTTAGACCTTCCCCGCATTGCGGTCATCGGAAATCAGAGCGCAGGAAAATCCAGTCTCGTCGAAGCTATTTCTGGGGTAAGCCTTTCTCCGATTATTTTTGAATAATCACCAAACATTCTATATAGATCACTGTCCCGCGTGATGCTGGAACATGTACGCGTTGTCCTATGGAATGTCGCATGTCTTCTTCGTCTGGAACGTGGAATTGTCAAGTGTCCATACGCTGGGAATTTGGTAACGATGGGAAGCGGATGGAAAAGGTGAAGGAGATTTTTTTTGGAGATGTTATTACGGACAAAGCGCAAGTGGAGCCAACGCTACGCCGTGCGCAAGCGGCAGTCCTAAACCGCAGCGTGCCTATGACAACCTTCTTGACTCTATCCGACGATGAACTTAGGAGAATATTTAAGGACAAAAAGTACTCACCCTTATCTTTCTCTAGCAACGCTGTCTGCATCGACTTATCTGGTCCGGAATTGACTGATTTGTCGTTCGTGGATTTACCCGGTGAGTATTCAAGGGCATACGCACATGCATCTCGATTAATACATGTCTTATTATACCAGGCATCATTCAGAATGCTGAGCCGGAGACCGTGAAGTTTGTCGAAGATTTGGTGAAATCGCACATCAAAGGTAACTGCTTAATACTCGTCACTTTGCCCATGAGTGGTAAGTAATTGTCTACTCTTGTCCTACTGTTCATTAATGTGGATATGGTAGATGACATTGATAATCAGAAGGCAGCTCGCCTTGCGCGTGAGGCAGATCCTCGCGGTTTGCGAACTATAGGTGAGCGGCTACTTGTTATTCTAGGTATCTGGCCCATGACTGTGTGCACATAGGTGTATTAACTAAACCAGATACGCTTCCGCCTGGCTCTAGCAAGATGCGGGAGTTGTGGCTGGAAGTGCTTGAGGATCGAAGCTCGTCCAATCGACTTCATCATGGATATTTCTGCGTTCGACAGCCTGATGATGATGAACGAGCAGCTGGTATAACGACAACACAAGCTCGTGCTGCCGAAGAGGCGTTCTTCACGAGCACCTCTCCGTGGAATCAATCGAGCCACCGATCTCGTTTTGGGACGTATCATTTAGTACGGACACTCGGCAAGCTTCTGGTACAGAGAATCAACGACACGTAAGCTTTCACTCTGATATAATCTTGTCTGCTTGGTGATTACACCATTTAGATTACCTGCCCTCCGGACAGAGGTTGTTTCCCAGCTCGCTACTTGCAGTGGGCAATTGGATCAATTACCTCCCGCAATCACTTCTGATCCATCATCATACGTGTTGAGTATCATAACGGAATTCTGTCGTACTGTCAAAGCAGCTGTCCAGGGTGATTCCAAGATGGCTACTCTTGTGCAAAAGAATACCAGGATATATGCCGCATTCAAACGCGACATCCGTTCCACAGCTCCTCTGTTTATCCCCTATCCTTCGGCAGACCAAATGCCATCCAGTACTACCAATCACGTTAATCTCGATTTTGAAGACGACCAAGACGATAACGAACATGTGAATAATAATGTTCCTGCGACTCTTTCTGGTTTGAAAGTTATGTATCTCCAAGATGTGAAGCGATACATAAGAGAGTATGTGATTTGAGTGCTCCTCTTATTGTCTGTTGAACTCTACACTAGGGCCATCACGCGCGAACTGCCCAACAACGTCCCGTACCCTGCCAAGGTTTCACTAATCCTAGATTTTCAGGGATCGTGGGAGAATTTGGTTCAGTGTTGCTTTCAGAGGGTGTACGCGGAGTATGATGCGACCGTATCAGTCCTCATGACGAACCAGTTTGGTCGATATGAGAACTTGATAATGCATGTGAAGTGAGTCAGGCTTGGTATGAAGTGATCCGCTCGCCTAAATCACTGATCTTTCTAGGCTTGCTATACAGGAGTTACTTAAGAATCGCAAAGATGAAACGCTCAGGATGCTGCACATGCTGCTCAAATTCGAGACGACACCCTTCACGCAGAATGACCATTATTATCACGAGAAGACCGCGAAGTGCCTTGCAAGGTACAGGGATGCACGTGCGGGTAGGGTTACTCCGCTGAAAGTGACCAAAGCTCAGCCCTCTGGGCAGAAAACGAATGATGCTCAACCGTACGCGTTTTCCGCAACGGAAGGCCCTTTCCCCTCTTCCTCGGCTTCCAGTTTCCCTTCTGGTGACAACCTTGCACAGCTCAATCCAGCGATTTCTCCGAGTAACACTCCACTTTTTGGACCGCCTTCAGGATACACCAAGTCCTTCGCATTCGGACCGCCTGCTGCAAGCAATGCAAAGGCCACACAAGCCGCGGGATCAAAGAGTTCAGTTGCTGGCCCACCTACAACCTCAAAGCCTCTTGCGTCCTCATTTGCTCGGGTTGCGACTGCGAGGGATTGGGAAGTCGTACAGCCTACTACCCCCACTACTTCTTTTGCGCTTCCTGAAACAAATAATGGTTGGAATATGAGTACCCCATCCACGTCAAATTATGCGACACCCCACCCTTCGGGTTTCGCACCGACGGGAGCATCAGAGGATCGGGAGGCAGCAATCAAGGAAGCGCTCGCCGCATTGGCTAAAGCAGGATTTATAGGTTTGACGACAGATGATCTTGGAAAGCTGAATCCCCCCGATGAATTTGAAGACGAATTGAATGTGATGGCAGAGGTGCACGGATACTTCCAGGTCTCGTATAAGGTGTGTTCATTCGTACCAAATGTTCTGTGCTGTGCCTCACGCGAGTTTGTTTAGCGTGTAATCGACTACGTTCCTATGTGTATTGACCATTTATTCTTGTACGGAATGGCCGATATCCTGCAGGGATACCTGATCGAGAAGCTGAACCTCGGGACGTCTAAGGAGGCAGACAGATGTGCTTGGTATCTCGCTGAGGACCCGTACGTCGAGGCCACTAGGAAGGAGCTCTTGGCCAAAAAGGACCGACTTGAGAGCGTCCAGCTTGAGCTGAGCACGTTTCGCCTCTAGAGATTTGAGATTGTTGTTGGTCTCTGCTTGGTTGCGCGATTTCTCACTCTACACAGCTAGAACATACATATAATATAAGTCGGCCTGGGCCTATTGCATATATGTAATAGTAAAGTATGTACTTTCTTAATTCCGATGGTTCTTTGGTAGAATTGTAGGTGTTTAGTTCGGGTTAACCATCAGCTGATGACCGACGAGTCTGCGCTGGCTCGTGACTTTTGCGTGACCGCGTTCGCCGCGGCAAATGAGCTCGTCATTTCGGGTTTGTAGTGGGCGGCCGTTGTGCCCTTTGCTCTCCACATCCTACTTAGTGCGCTCACGCCTCAATTCTTCAATACCAAAAACCCTGCCTACCTGCGAAATTTGAGCTCTGGTATATAACGAATGGAATGTCAAAATTGCGAACTCAAACAGCGGCAATTCTACTGCGAGAACTGTCTGAAGCAGCAGTGCGCCTCACCCACCGTTTATCTGTCTACCTCTTCTGATGCAATGCAGCTTGCTTACTTTGCGGTTGCAAACAAAACATGCCACTGCTGACCGTGATGCGCATATTATATCTGCTCAACGTGCCCTTTCTGATGCAGTCGAGCCTGCGCGCTTGAGACGAGCCGATCTTAAAGGAACGGAAGAACGGATAAATGAGCTTTGGGAAGCAGTTGACGTGGTGAGGAAGTCCAATGAGAAAAGTGAGTCCTTGCATTTCATCAATTGTACGCTGTTTCCGTTCGTTGCACGACATGCGGATCTCCTGTGCTATGGAAGAAAGTCAGTGTAGTACGACACTGCGACAGCCATTACCCTGGACGTCAGTTAGATGGTCTTTAACAAGTGCTAAATTTCTTTTGGAGAGTTTGCTCGAGTTTTGATAAATGCATAAGGATTATCTATGGCAACATTATTCACTTTTATAGTTACCCTTTTACCTCTCCAACTCCTGGCGTGGTATACTTATCTAAAGTACTTGCAGCTCGAGAACAACTGCGCTTACTTCGCAACGCGCTTACAACGCGCCGGCGTACCCTTGCCATTGCGACGTCAACTTTTCACTACCAGCTCGCAAGTCCCCATGCTACCCTTGGTCTTGCAGCTACTTCCTCATCTCCGCCGCTACCACCACACTCGCCTACGCCGCCTGGCTCATACCCAATCGCATCGTCTCCTCTGTCCGCCTCGCCTCAACCAATCCGCCCATTATCCCACCGCCGAGGTTCATCGTCACATTCAATACCATCGCACTCTTCAACGCCTACTGGACCCTCTGCCTCCACTGCTATCCCACGTCCGGGTATATCGGCATCCCGGCCTACCTATCCATCTCCGTCGCCATCTGTTTCTCCCTCGCAAGTGCCCCGTGCGCCGCTCTCATATGTATCTACCTCGCCACAGACAGGTCGCGGGTCTGTTACATCTCCCAACTCATCTCCCCATCCTCCACTCTCCTTAAATCGTCCTGGTCTCGCTGTAGTGCATCCGTCGCTTGATGGAGGCACTGATGCGCTGATACGCCAAGTTGATGAGGCTAAGTATGACTTGGCGGCATTGTCTGATACCCTTGCGCGGGCACGGTCCGGGCTGGTTCAGGAGCTGGTCGAAGTGTTCAGCGTTGTTGAGGTGAAAATCAAGCTTTTATCTCCTTGCCGATCCTTCATGGTCTTTGTAGGTTGGCGGCCGTCCGCCGCTGGGTGGCAAGGCGGGCACGAAAGGCGAATGGACGATTGGGGGACTGGTGCTTCCTGTACCAGGGGATATTAGACGTAAGTTCGATTTACGCAGCTACTCTGTTCATATGTCAATTGAGTTTTAATAGGATATCCCCCGGATCATATAAACGCAGTACTGACGCATACCGTGCACTTTCTTACTTTGCTTGCATTTTACCTGGGAATCAAGCTACCGTTCGAGATCATGTGGAGTAGGTCAAGCACTCCACCCATCTATGGATCATCGACGGGATCCGCGAATATCAAAGGCAACGGTTTGCTTGGTGTCGGTGTTCCATGGATTGGGGCAATCAAGGGAGGCGAGAGCGGAGGGTGGTCGCGGTGTGTAGTGCCCTTGCTAACTTAGTTTCATATAACGTTGTTGTTGCTAATATACGCATGGCCAGGTGGTCTACGAAGCATCCGCTCCACGTGTCCGCCGCTTCCACACCATCCACATCGTCTGCTAATGCTACTCCTTCGTCGTCTCCATCACGGCCGACTGGCCAGGGACGTTCTGTGAGCTCACCGGTTGCGCCCTCCATCGACTCTTCTTCTCGTGCTCCCCTCTCTGCATCTATGGCAGACTCGCATTTCGAGGAACTGCCTAGTAGTGCGACAGCTAACGGAAGCTCGTTCACCACTGCTCTGGCGATGCTATTGTATGACGTGTGCTATCTGGCACACACACAAGCCGTCGAGATTCCACTCGCGCAGGCGGGAGAGGTTCTTGGAAACCTATGGGCGGTGTGCTGCAGCTCTGACCTGGGGAGGTGGGTGGCTCCTATGTCTACAATGACGCTCTGGTGTTGCTGATTTCTTTATTTTGCCATGTGCAGAAAGTCACATGCGACACACCCACCGCTCCCTGCACCAACGCCGGTGAGCTTCTCGCTCGATTTTACTCAATTGCTCCAAGCGATCGCGACGAATCCTGCTCGGCCTCGGGTGCGTGGGACTGGTGGTCGGGAACGGTGGAGCGCCGCCCAAATCATTGAGGAAGATGAGGACGAGTGGGACCTCGTGGACGCCAGCGGAGAATAGAATAAGTAGATGAGGACTTGGCGGATCGCGCTCGCGCATGGATGACTATTTTGTATTCATGGTTTGGTTTTTCGTCTGTATCGATATATTCTGTGCATGTATGTGATTTTGCTCTCAAGTGTTTTTCAATTTGTTGAACAGCTCTGTTGATCAGTATGGGCTGTGTATTTGCTGGAGTCGAACAAGCGTTGCTGGCTCGATATCAGAGTTGGTAGCAAGTTGTTAGCGTAAGATGGTCAGTCAGATTCACAGCCTCCCGGGCGGCACGGTCGGCACCGTGCCGGCTGATCCGGAATCGCACCGAATTAGGCAGGCAACGTTACTCATCCTTGATTATGCCACGCGCGGCGCCGGATCCGTTCGTCCTGCCATTCTGGCTTTCCCAGTCCATTCTCTTTCTTACAGTCCATACTTGACTCATGCGCCCAAGGCATATATAATGGCTGGTACATCTGAGCAGTTGTATGTCTCATCACCTGGCCCGTACATCATGGCGACCGCAACTCCCACTCATCCCCCTCTTTTACCCACAGAGTCAGACGTACCTTCACTCGCGCCTGGATCTTACGATATTGAGAAACAGCGAGAAGGACCTGTACATATATCCTCTCAGAGCGAGTATGAAACCGTCGTGTCTGAATTTCAGCAGTCAGATACTGTCATCATCGACTGGGACGGTCCTGATGATCCATTAAACCCAAGAAAGTTCGTGCTCGGTCATCCTAGCTGTGTCTGTATTATTCTAAGATATCGACCACAGTTGGTCAACAAGAAAAAAATGGGCGGCAGCCGCGACAGTGTCGGCATTCACGTTTATTTCTCCAGTTTCGTCTTCCATGCTTGCACCAGCAGTTGAGCAAGTGGCACAAGAATTCAACATCACCAACAGCACAGAGATTGCCCTCACTATATCCGTCTTCGTTCTCGCATATGGTGTGGATTATTTTATTTTCCAATGTTGCTCACGACTAATGTTGTTCTCGGGTTTCACAAGCCGTCGGGCCGCTGTTTCTTGGGCCTCTCAGTGAAATATACGGACGTGCACTCATTCTCCGAGCTGCAAACTTGTGGTTCCTAGGTACACTGTTTCCCATCCAGTCTATTTTCAATCTCATTTTAATTCCCCTAGCATGGAATCTCGGATGCGGCTTCGCTCAGAACAAGGGCCAATTAATTGCCTTCCGATTTTTATCCGGACTGGGAGGTAGTGCACCTTTAGCTGTGAGGCATTTACGAGGATCAATTACATAGACTGGTGCTGATCATTCTGATATAGACTGGTGGTGCAGTGCTTAGCGACATGTGGCTACCTGAGCAGCGAGGGGAAGCAATCGCGATATACTCTCTGGCACCCCTACTCGGGCCTGTAATTGGTCCGGTTGCTGGTGGATGGATCGCTGAAAGGTCTACTTGGCGGTGGGTATTTTGGTCTACAACCATCGCTGCTGCGATTGTCCAGGTCTGCAGTATACCTTTCCTTAAAGAGAGTGAGTTAGCACTTGTTCACCCTCTCACATTGCGGTGCTTACGATCGCTGTATTTAAGCGTTTGCGCCAGTGCTTCTGGAGAAAAAGGCAGCTCGCGTACGGAAGGAAATGGACGTCGAAAAGGGTAATCAACGTGCGGTTCGGACGGTTTTCCAAACGCCAGAGAGGGTGTAAGTCTTACCAATGAGATATTGTCGCAAGGAGCTGATCTCTCATTCTCGAAGGTGGAAACAACTGATCCTAAAAGCAATGGTCAGACCGTTCGTCCTCTTGATTCAAGAGCCGATCATTCAGCTAGTTGCCCTTTACCTCGCATTCATATATGGCGTCATTTACTGTGAGTATATCATGCACGATATCATCTTTCTCGACACTTACTTTCATATTTTTCAGTGGTTTTAACAACTATTCCGGACATCTTCTCGAATGTTTATCACGAGAATGTTGGTATTGGAGGTCTGCATTATATTGCCCTTGGCCTTGGTACGCGCATAAATCAAAACGCGAAATATTCGAAATGACCTATCTTGTGCGTGATAGGATTGTTTTTAACTTCCCAAGCCAACGCACGGCTACTCGATCGTGTCTACATCTACTTTAAGATGCGTAATGGCGGTGTCGGACGACCTGAGTTTCGACTACGTGAGTTAATGATATGTGCACTATGACCTTGAAGGTTGACAAGACGTATAGCTACTGTCCTTCCTGGCGCCTTTTTCCTGCCGATCGGGCTGTTTATGTCCGGGTGGGCGGCGGAGAAGCATGCTCCATGGATTGTCACCGACATCGTGGGTTAGATGATGACCAGCCTCTAGGCACTGCTCACCAATGTATTACAGGGCCTTGCGTTCATTGGATCTGGAATGATCTTAACATTTCAAGGGATGCAAACATATGTTATTGACGCTTTCACGACATACGCGGCGTCTGGTGCGTGTTTATCAGCGATGCAGTTAAAATACCAGAGTATATAATAAGTCCTTTGTCAGCTTTGGCAGCGGTTTCCTGCTTCCGCTCGTTAGCTGGCTTCGGCTTTCCTCTGTTCGCACCACCCATGTACAACGCGTTGGGATATGGAAAAGGGAACACTATCCTGGCAGCAGTTGCTCTTGCTATCGGGCCGCCATCGTACGTGTATTTCTTATGTTCCAACCTTCATTAAATATTCAAGTTCTTTTAGAGTTTTCATGTTCTGGAAATATGGTGACAGAATCAGAGGGATGAGCAGATACGCAGGGAAATCAGCACTTTCTGCTAAGAAGGAGAAACAGTAAGTGCTTGCGTTGTGCAACGCAAGCAGTTCTCGGGCTCATTCAGCATCTAGATAACATACATATCTGATAATTATACCAGAATGGCCCAACGCATCACGACCTGCGCATTATCCATATAATTGGCATAATTTAACTGATCGTCTCCAGTGACTTGATCTGCGTATCTCTAATAAAGCATATTCCTGGTGCTCCCTGTGAATGGCTTGTACTAGAGTTATACGGTGAGTTATCCTTCTGACTGTGTTCAATTGACTGAGTGTCTCAATAAACGGCGATATTTTATCGCCTTGAGGAGCCATTTAAGCATATCAATATGATTTAAATTGTGCCTGGGTTGGCGTTCTGCTCTCTAGAAGGTTACTTGCAAGTAAGGTTTGAATTTGAGCTGCCGTCTAGAGCGCCTGTAACACGTGCAATTGGCCTGTCGGCTGCACAACCTTCTGCTAGTGCTCGCCTTCTTGTCTCCGACTCTCACCATGGACACCATTCCTGAAGTTTTAATACCTGAAGTCTTGAAAGGTTTAGAAGATGAGCTCTCACGGTTACGAACGTCGCAAGAAAAAGTTCTTGCAATCGTCTCCCTCCTTCATCGTTTCACACCAGAATCAGCTGGCACTGCTGAGTTGTCGGCCTCTAGGGATAATTTTGCGGGAAATGAAGCATCAAATGAAGCACTTTTCCAAGGCATTGATAAGTTGGCTCATATTCACAACATCCGAGACGAGTTCGCCAAGATAATGCTTGATCAATCCCGAAGGACAGCGTCGGCCTATGACGTATCTCTGGATAGATCTCCCTGTGCGCATGTCGATCCACATGAATCGTTTAGCTGTCCAAACGAAGGGATCATGCGATGTGGGGGCTGCAAGCTTGCCCCCTACTGCTCGAAGGTGTGTCCTGCAGACAATGCGTGCTTACTCTATGTCAATATCTTTCTCGGTAGGAATGCCAAAAGAAGCACTGGCCGATGCATCGGAAAGGTGAGTACGTGTTGCATGCATTATATCGACATTGCAGTCTTATTTTCACAGACTGTAAAGATCCCATTCGTAGATCCGATTGGAAACCCGCTTGGATCGTCGAAGGGCGCCAACCGGAGTTTATATCTTCAAGTAGTAGCAATAATCGTTCGGTGCATTACGAGACGAATGCCAATCCGCTTGAGAGTATGAACCTGTTTGTGTTGTTTGACTTATATTCATATTACCTCCGATTGATGATAAGCGCCATTAGGTGGGGGAACATGCCTGCTATCGATGTCCTGAACATACGCCATAATGAACAGAAGGTCTCTGAAGACATGGCGATCGCCTTCATTGGTATGATCATGAATTTAGTCTTCCGTACTTTCACATAATGGGTGTTTTTAGCATCTGGCGATCTCCGCGATGTCGTACGCACCATCAATGAAATGCCGCACGATTACCCTGGGGAACTTACGGTTGTGCTCAACGACGTCAATCCAATGGTGGTGGCGCGAAATCTCGCACTGTTGCTAGTATTAGGCATGGCTGAGAACAAACGTCAAGCAGCGGACATCGCCGTCCATCTGTGGTACTCTGCATTCCTGCCACATATGTACCAGCTTCAGCTCCAACTCATAATCAGAGATATCTTGGAATCAGTAGATGCTGATGGATCCCTGAAATGTGACCTTTCTCCCAAGTCGCGAATAGAAGGCCGTCCAGGACGTGGTACTGTGGGAGTCCTCATCTCATGCTTACTTTCTCAGCCATTGTATCAAGTAGGTGACGCTCAAAACGAACTTGCTCGCGCACGGTACGCCTAATGTATCAATTCCTTTGCGCATCTATTCTGATCGCATGCTACAGGCTTTTACACGCGCGAGGGGATCGACTTCACCGCGAATACTGGCCACTTGACCCTTCACATCGCCTGGCATTTCATGAATTTCGCGTCTACGGCTTGTTACTTCCTTTTGGGGCGGCGAATGCGCATCTCAACACCCCAAATCGCCTGCTATTCTCACCCTCTGGACGATGGTTGCAGGCCGACAAAGTAAACCCCCTCAGTGGCTGGCAGTGGGTAATTTCAGACTATCTCCTGAACGTTCGGGTTGACTACGCAATACAGTTTGCCATCCGTAATCAAAGTGGGCAAAAAGCATGGAGCTTTACCGCTGGACATATACGGCTGCATGTATTTCTATGTTTCGGATCAATTGCGCGAGTTCGCGAGTCGCATTTCCAGCCTCCGCATCAAGTTCCAACTCTTCAATATGGATGCGTGCGAGCTCGCTACTGAACTCAGTTCTGGGGCATTGTCGCGCTATGGGCTATCTGCTGACACGCGCTTTGACCGGATCGACGCGTCTAACTTGATGGATCCTCATTACCTGGGAGTTGCGCCTGTCCTGAATTCGTGGGGTTCACTCTTGAAGCAGAATTCGCATGCAACTCTTCTCGCACATTTCATCAACTGGGTATCCGCTCAGCCGAAAGGAGTACCTGGGATGCTAGACATTCCACGCATCATCATGGAATGTCGTGCAGATAAACTGGTATGCTTACTTGCACTATCCGCAGATTCACTCTCATCTGTCGGTAGATTCCAGAACCCCCACCTAGGTGTACACGGGAGGTCCTAGATGGTACGCGATTGTTCATTTCTTCGAAACATTTCTTACCAATTCCTGCAACTTCAGAATATACCATGATGGCTTCTATTTGCTATACACAGGCTTTTAATGCCCGTTACGAAAACTCCAAAGCTTTTAAGGAGTACTTAGATAGCCAGAATCTTCCATCAGTGCTACGCACCTCAGGTCTTCGAGTAAAACGGAAGCACACCATTGTGCCGCATGTACGCGCAGTTCTATTGATTCGTTTGCCTACAACACTAACATGAATTTCTCATGCGTATGTAGCGTCTTGAGGGATCATTAAAGTCACCGAGCGCGCTCCCTTCATTTCCCGATGCCCAGAGTATATACCTACACGTGAGTCGCAAATGTCACACGCTCTATCGTTTGCAGAACTCGCGCGAACTTACTCTCTCATAGATTGCCGTCAGTGATAATACGTGGGCGGAGCGTTATATGGAACTGGGCAGGGTGTGAACTCCTTCATGTATATGTCCATGCCGAATAGGTCTATCTCTCAGTCTGATTGCATACCAGGCTCATTATCCCCTTTGGATTTTGGCATTTGGAGAAAGATTTATCGGTCACAAAATCTGTATCACGTGTATGTGCGAGAACTTAAATCAAATCCTACTGAAGCTCAGTGCAGAACAACCAACCACTGGGTCCTGCACTATGATTTTCTAGATAAGCTTGTTTATGCTCTGGATGACCATCCATACGATTACGAACAGATGCACAATATTGAGGAACCACCTCTGGTGATGCTAATCCCGCCGACATTTCCGCTATGTTAGCCATTTCCAATATAAATAGAGGTCTGTTCTAGACCACTGCGGTTTGCACTTCGTCAACCCTCGACAAAACTTCAAACCGTCTAGATTACATTTTTGGTGACTAGACCTAACTAAATTAAGGTACGATTAAATCGGAATAATCAATGCGCCGCGACAAATCGTGTCTCTTCGAGTCCTTCACTCCTCGCTCACTGGATCTCGACAACGATGTTACTGACTTCGTACACTCGCATGTGCGATGCCTGTTTGTCAGATGTAAATAGGTGCAACCACAAATTCAAAGGCACACGCACTCCGACGAGCTCCAATTGCGTTAGACTGAGCGCATATGCTCCCGACGTTCCAGCTGGCACTTGCACACTGAAGTTCTCAAAGGGCGCACCGGACGGCGGTCCCCCAGACCCGAACTGTGGGTTGAAGGGTCCGAGGTACAGGAGATCGCCAACTTCCTGCGACGCATTGTATGCGTTGCAGTCTACCTGCTGGCATGAGGCGAGCCCGAGGACGATTCCAACTTGATTCAAGTTTTCGGGGTAGTCCTGCGTCGCGTTGCCCGACTCGTCAGCGCGCATTCGCATATAACACTCGACCTGAGAAATCGCGCACCCCTTCCTCTACCTGAACAGTGAAGTTGGCACCAGACGCGATGACGGCGCCGTTCGTTGGGGATGAGATCAAGGCACTCTGGGCTGTCGCCACGGCAGCAAGGGAGGCGATGCCGGCGAAGAACGCAAAGACCTTCATTGTATAGTGAGTTTGGTGGGTTGGATGAAAAGTGTCGGAGGTGGGTAGCTGGTATGCAGGACGTTGGGCGGGTCTATGCTGACATTCGCTGCATTATATACCCTGTCGTACGCTCGCGATACCGGCTAGATGACGTTCTCGGTACTGGATGACGGCACTGCTGCGCACAGCCGCCTGGGCGATTATGAGCGCGAGCACCTTGTTAATGGCGGTGCTCATCATTTTTAAAGCCAGTGTGCTTCCCAAATTGAGCGAAATTAGAGGGGATCTATGCTGCGAACATGCCGGCGAGGACTGAAAGGATCATTTGCGCGCTGGCATCATTCTTGTGGTGTAGGCTACCGACTGTCGTGTGATGGAGGGACAGTGGAGAGCGACGCACACCGGTGCTGACACAGTGCGCCTTGGTCGGGTCACCGGGGATGTCGCGAATAGCGATGCGTGTGCGAGTGAGTGGAGGCGTCAGCTCTCTCCACGTTGAAGGAAGGCTAGCCTCGCTTTCGGTATGTGAGCACACTGATTGGGGAATTATCGCGGAGACGTCGACGCGGAAGACCTCGTCGGTAGGCCGCGGCATTGCAACCAACGTGGAGCCCGAATCGGAACCTTATGAGACTCGACGGATCGGGATGACACCAAAACCTGGCTGTATAACATCTTTAGGACTTAAAGTTTTAGGTTTAAGTGGAATAGTCGCTCAACATCATAGCGCTCGTTGAGGCAGGGATCATTATGTCAAACTTTGATACACCTTGCTATGCATAATAGCTCGGAACTTATGTGTACAATGCAGATCAATCAGGTTCACAAGTACAACATGAGTACATATACATACAATTCCAATCGCAAGCGCGATATAATCAGCTTCTACAACATCTAGAGCAGCGTTTTCAGAGTCTTCAGCTTTCCAAAAAATCGAGAGCGATCAACAGCGGAACAGGAGCGAGCATTGCGTTTGACATCGGAATAGATCATGCAAACTTCAGCTGCTTTCCTGTCGGAACATTTCGTCTGGGCAATCACAGCAATATGTCAGAATATCCGTCCGAACTAAGCATAGCATCCCGGACTCGACTGACCATTGAAAGGTTCGTTCCGATCAAAAGATCGGGACTTCACAAACGCGTGAACGCGTTCGCCAATGTCACTTGAGATTTCTGTAATGGTCCTGTTCTCTCCTGAAACAGCAAGTCGCCACCATCTCCCAGTGGCGGTTATGCTTATCGGCTCGAGAGTGCGGATAGAGACACTCATAGGTTCTCTGGCTAGTCCGTCAGATAGCGATACATACTGTGTTTTGGAGCCATGGCTTTTGAGCAGAGGAATCCAGATCTCAGCCAGGCGGCTGCATAAATCGGTAGTCTGATAGACATGATTGACTAGCTGGACCCACAGGCTGATGATACTTGAACTTCCGAGGACTACCCGTAATACGTCCTGGCACCAGACTGAGTTCAATACATCTCCTCCTTATGAATATCTTCACTAGTCTTACTCACCAGACGAGGGTCGTATGGATCCAGCACAGCCTGCAAAGCTCTAAGCATCTCAATCGCGGCGCGACACGAACAAGATCTTTCCAGAAGTTTATGTCGACGCTTTGCATGTCTATGGTAAGTGCGAGTACAACAGGAGAAACTGCTTCCACTGCTTCCACAAGCGTTGCTAGGCTATGCGAGATCAGGGGTGGCGTTGGGTTTAGGTCAATGGTGCCATTCGGTCCAAATGCCATCTCTATGGTACCCCTAGGACGATCAGAGTAATACGTCTGAAAGACACGGACGGAACACGTCAGACCCCACACTAGAATGTCTTGTGAAGTACTAAATACGAAGTCCAGCTTCGGCCAGCATGTAGACTGCGCGGAGATAGTCTGTATTTCCTGCAGGTAGAGCTCCTCAATGTTCGGGAACATACGTACGACGGAGGACCGGGGCTCTGCACAGCTAGCGAGTCCGAGACGGGGGACACTAGGCAGAATAATGTTGGAATCATCAATGAAGGTACTATTGCTGGATGAGAAGAATTTGAGCTGGAGATCCTCGAAGAAACCGATTGCTGCCATATGGCTCCACAACGGCGCCCATGCACTCGCTGTAAGACTACTGGTGCAGTGATCGAGATACGTCATTCGGGGCCTGCTTTGTGATCGAGTTAACATTCTCAACGTGTGATGGCATATATGAGAGAGGATAATATGAGTTAGTGACGTTAATGCCGCAAATGGGTCAATGAGTCGTGGCTCAACTTCGAGCAGAATTTGAACATCCATGAGCAGAATCCGTCGGAGATTGGAAGCCTGACCAAGGAGGTCCACCAGACGGGGACCAGGCAAGTCCTAAATCAGATTTAACTCGCCCTCGTCTTCGTCTACATGATTGAATTCATCGACGATTGGCCCTATAAAAAGATACAGGTCGCGCAAGTGATGCAACCGGTTTGGGATGTCTGCGAGCATGTAGTCTACCATTCTGAAGAACAACGAATGGTTGTTGATGAAGAGTGTAGCGAGGGCCTGTCGGAGGGCGATGATATGGATCCGCTTAGAACGGTACAGGGCGAGAGCATTTAGAGGATGAAGAAACGACGCGACGTGATCGAGGACATCATCATCCAGCGAGAGGAGCTCCAAAGACATGGCATCTAGGATTTACAGGAAGTAGACGAGCACGCAAGAATGACAGGATAAACGCGTTGCAGAAATGTACACGAAGGTGAGAGTAGGAACATAAGGTCCTTCTAATGGCGTCCGGACGAAGTTACAGTCGGAGCTGATCGGAGCTGAGTTCAACGGGACGCGTCGTGACAAATCCCGTGACCCGTGACCGACATGCCAGCACACGCCGCGAAATTCGATCGGCTTGTCCAATTTTTAGCGATACAAACGTTATTAAAATCGTATGACGTTGTCACTACGATCCGCTGCCTCTTTCGCATTCGATTTCTACGACATGGACCCCCCGGTACAGGAGAGAGATTACAAATACTCGAGTGCTCCGGAACGCGGCTGCCATGCACTACTTAAGCCCGAGGGCTTGCACTTTCTCCTGATTTTAGAGTACCAATGGTGTGCAACGTATCCTAGACACTGGTATGTACTGGCTATGAAACCGTTGGGTATATATCACTTTGACTCACGATGAGGCATCCGATTATCGTCGGCGCGTCGCCCCAGCTCCGTTGATCATCATCAGTCACTGCCTAGTACATGGCAAGTTCAAGACACTCCCGTTCCTTGGGAGTGGGGACACATCCATCGGAGATTCCTATTTCACCATTTTTCCGAAATCGGAATATCCTGCTAGTCGTTCCGCTGAGTGGTTATCTATTCCCTCATCTATTCTCTAGGCACAACCGCACCGTACATGTACAGTGTTCACTGCCTATTAGAGCCTCATACGAGCGCCCAATCACGTGAACCAGCATCGAAAACGCGTCCCGTATCTCCGCACTTTCAGCACACTCCCTTCGTCCCCAGCCTTTCTGTTTGATTCATTTCTACAGGCTCTGCTCCTCAAGATGGATCTTCGTAGAATTCTAGACTATGAATATGTTGAGGATGAGTTCCTTCTCACCAGCCTCAACCTAGCGGAAAACGGATTCGAGGCGATGGTTTATGACGCCTCCCTCGATAGATCACCTTGCGCATATGTTGATCCAAGCACAAGAATCAGTTGTCCCAACGAAGGTGTCCTGAGATGTGGAGGCTGCAAACTTGCTCCTTATTGCTCCAAAGTACGTAGTTCATCCTTGCTGCTCCGATTCATACGATCGAACTGTCCCTCAGACATGCCAGAAAAAGCACTGGTCCTCGCACAAAGCAGGCATGCATCAGCGATTTCTAATTGCGTCCACGCCTTACATCCTCTACTTCAGCTTGCAAGAATCCAATTCGTGACCCGGATTGGAAGCCCAGCTGGATTCGGGACAAACGTCTGCCGGACTTTGTGGTATCTGAACCAAGCGCCAGAAATGGGAGGCCCATGGCTTTCTCGTCCAATGTCGGTCCAGCAGTGGAAAGCGTCAATATGTGAGTTCCACGACAGCTCAGCGCTTTAAGTACTATATATAATTCCGCGAACAGGTGGGGAAACATGCCTGCAATAGACCTTCTCAACCTTCTCCAGAAAGAAGGGACGCTTGACGACGATATGGCGATTGCTTTCATAGGTAGCTCTTTTACTCCTGAGCTTATTGCCTGACTAGCACTGAACAGTATGACCCTAGCATCGGGCGATATGCGCGACGTAGTCCGCACCGTGAATGAGTTGCCGCTCGAGTATACAGGCGAGCTCACTATCTTGATCAATGACCGCAATCACATAGTTCTCTCACGAAACCTTGCACTACTGCTGCTGCTGGGCACCCTCGAGGATAAACGTCGAGCGGCGGATATCGCGGCCCATTTCTGGTACTCCGCCTTTGTTCCAGAACTGTACCACACGCAGTTGCAACTTGTCATGCGCAAAGCATTGGAATTCATACCCCATCACACTGGCGACGTTACATGTACGCTGACACCTACGTCTCGTGTTGAGGGCTGCATTGGCCAGGTAGCCGCCAGTTATCTGGGGCTATGCTCAATCATAAGCACCGCATACGATGCCAATGACGCACTCAACGAACTTTCGCGTGCACGGTATGTTGTTTCTCCTCAAACTCGAGGGGGATCGATCATTCAATGATATCCTGTAGGCTTGTCGAAACCAGTGAAGATGGCCTCCACCGTCAATATTGGCCACTTGAATCATCTCATCGACTCGCATATCACGAGTTTCGAAAGTATGGTCTTCTCCTTCCCTTCGGCGCAGCGAACGCACACTTCGACCATCCCAATCGACTGCTCTTTTCACTCGATGGCAAGTGGATGCAACCTGATAGAGTCAACCCACTTAACGGCTGGCAGTAAGCGATCATTGTGCCGATTGTCTACCTCCTCCTCATCCACCCCTTCGATAGCATTCCGTCTGTGATCAAGACGGGGAAAAAGCACGGTGCTCTGCCAATGGACATCTACGGGTGCCTGTATTTCTACGTCACAGACCAGCTGCGCGAATTCGCAGAACGCCTCACCAAACTCCGTATCACATTCAAGATGTTTGGCATGGATGCAAGCAAACTTGCTTTAGAGCTGAAGTCTGGTAGACTAGAAACTCATGGAATTCCAGCCAATTTCCGCTTTGACCGTATCGACGTGTCGAATCTGATGGACACCCACTACCTCGGTGTTCGGCCTGTTATCCAATCGTGGGGTCCCCTACTGAAGAAAACCGAGCATGCGACGCTTGTCGGTCATTTCATAAACTGGGTTTTAGGACATCCCAAGGCGGTGCCTGGACACCACGATATAGCACGTATCAAGAAAAAATGCGAAGAGGAGAATTTGGTATGTATAAGTGTGTACCATCGCGATTCTCCTGCTCATATCGTACTAGGGTCCAGCAGTTCCACCGGAGAGCTCGCGCAATGTTCACGACGGTATGTCATCTATATTTCCGTTGCCACATCTGGCTGTTAATCGGTACTTTGTTTGCTCAGCACACCTTGAGCGGTCGGCCATCTTCTTTACATCCGCATACCATGTGTTGTACGATAGTTCCGGGCCTTTCCAAGAGTATTTATCGAATCATAACATCCATACGGCGCTTCGCAAGACTGGCCTCAAATTAAAGCGTCACCACGACCTCGTTCCACATGTAAGCTGATAATTGCTTGCATATATGCCTCATTTCGATGAAATGAACCCCAATATGCAGAGACTAGAGGGATCGTTCAAAGTGCCCAGTGCCGTTCCATCGTTCCGTGATGCTCGGAGCTGGTACCAGAATGTAAGTCTTTCTAGAACAAATGTTCCATTCAGTGCTTGAATTTATCTCTTATGTAGGTCACGACCAGTGATCATACATGGTCTGAACGCTACATAGAGCTCACATGGGCATAACTTGCACAAGGCAGGTACCGCGATCGAACTGCTAATATTGGTCTTCGTCTGCCTACCAAAGCTTATTCTCACTATCTTCTCGTTACAGATATCAAGGTATCCCGATGGTTTCCACGACATTACCATCTCTACGCGGGACATAGGTCCTGCAATATTCCCCAATACTTACTCAATCTCCTACATATTATGCCTTCCTTTCCGTGTATCTCTCCAAGAGCGGCCAATATTTATCTTGTACTGCACTTGTCCATGGTTTTCGCTGTAGCCCTCATGTGTGCGCAATGTATACATAGTAGATTGTGAGCTTTTTTGGATCCTTTTATTGTCCGCGAGGGCCGGGCCCTATGTAGACAGTAGATACAGCGTGTACGTAGTTCGTGGGGTAAACTATTAAGATCGAGATGGAGGCATTGGACAATTGTGAGCTTAATCCCGTCTTCTGCTGCACAATAATCATTTCTAATAAATGCGCTTTTGAATGCCTTTCACGGATGCGTTGTGATGGAACCTCGTGATCTATGGCAGGCATTCACTTGGTGGTGGTGGACACTTGCCGCAGTGTCGTCAGATTCCTGCCGCGTTGCTTTGTACCGAGTCAAAGACGCTGCTTGCTACTATCTGCACTCTCCTCACCATCAACGACTATAGCCTAGATGTCTATTAACCTTTGCTCTCTCAACGACGATGTACTGGCCTACATCGTCTCGTTCCTTGCCACGCAGGATGCTGTCCGGCTATCGTTATCATCGAGGCGCATATATCCTACTGCGAGAAGACACTCTCTGTCGACTATATCCATCCACAATCCCGTAGCACTCTCTAGGGTTGCAGCTTATATGCTGGAGGATGCCTCAAATCGACTTTGTTTTGTGCGCGAGTTTCGAGCAACTGAGAATGCATTCCCCATTGAATCGATCAAGCCAGAAGACGGCTTCGACTCATACTTTTGGACGCATGGATATCAAAGAGATCACTCAGGCGCTCACGCTATTGCGGATCTACTTGAGAGTGCGCCAAATATACGATACATTCACCTGGAGGATGTCGAGTGGATGATCAAGACAGAACCTCGCTTGGGAAGAGCACTCGCCGCTCTTCCCGCTCTTTCGCATGTCTATCTCTATGGCGTTGGGAGCACCTCTCTCCGCTTCTTGGCTCAAATGAACAGTACTCCTTGTATTTTGGTTTTGCAGCACCGATTCGAATGGTCATTTAAAAGGAAGGATCTATTTCCATTCGCTCACAGCCACTCCTTGCGCAGGCTACAAGAGATCGAACTCGCGTCCTTCAAACATGGCAGTACTGCGATCCCCAATCATGGCTTCCAGCTCCCCATTGTATATCGCTTGAAACTCACAGACTGCCACGTGCCTTCTTCGGCGATTGTTCGTATGTTCCCTAATGTCCGCGAACTATCTCTGTGCAACGTGGTTGTAACTTCGGAAGACGGGTCAGAGGTATGCTGGCCCAAGCTGGATCGCGCAGATGGTCGATTATTGGACTTCTCCATATGGAATGTGACTAGTCGAGTCCGATTTCTCCGATTATCTCTTTTGAGTATCGACGACCCCATCGAGGAAAATTCGAACGGAGAGATATACACAGAAACAATAGCCAGGATAGTTGGCGTCGTACATAATACCTGTCCCGTCATTCTCGATATCACTGTGCACGGAATTAAGTATCATCATTGGATCAAGTGGGCGGATGTAATATACGCAGCACCGAGTTTGAGATGTCTGATCCTAGAGATGGATATAAAGGATTGTTCGTCTTCGTTGACATGGATCGTGAGCACATTCAGCCAGTTTTCTCGATATAAGCTGTCTGACGTATCCTAGGGTACCTTTGTTGAGGCAATTTCGCATTCGGATATAATCTCTGTACAACTTCGAGTCGCAATCTGTGGCTCGGAAACTTCTTATACCATTAATCAGACCGTCGAACAATGGACGCCCTCTTACGCCTCGCACAGATTGAAGACCCAATACATTTCGATCGTCAGCACCCACCCGATGAAAGACGAAAACGATTCTGGAACTACACTTGTCGCACCTGCTCAGATATGGTGGCGCATATCAGGATCTGGAGAGGATCGAGTTGTGAGAAAAATCTCAAGCGAGATCGGAGAGCGTTTACATGCATACGTGATGTCTCCGGCCTTTGATCCATCAGCCCCATTCAATGGTATATTTTTCATGTCAATCAATGCAGGGATTCTAATAACCTCAGGTGTTTGATAGATTCAGACTTTATCTAACATTCAACGCAGTGCAATTCGTGAGTGCATGTGTGCTCATCACATAGGTACCCTGATTGTATGTCCTCTTCTTGTCTTCTGCTTTGAACAATGCTGATCTATGGTAGGGTCACTTCGCGCATTGCAACATCGATGTTTCATTACACTGAATGTGCTCAGGTCGATCCTATCGTTTTCATTGTCCAGTTCCACCAGTTCTCGTCCATCAAATATCAACCGCTTTCGCCGCCCCCGAAGTAGAATATTCCATTATATCCATCATTTCGCTGTCGATATCCATCTTGAACTTTGGTTTGCTCGTTTCACAATTCCAGTGACTCCTTCAATGGGCTTATTGCGTGTTGCTGTCCGTCGATTTCATGATCAAGCTGTCCGCTACCAGAATTCCAACTTATATACATCTCAACCATCCATGATAGAACACGTAACTATACCAAGTAACTTTCTCTCACACATCGTGCATTTGGTCCTGCACCAATTGATCCCCGAGGGCATACCATTGATCGAATACCGGTTACATCAATCCCGTAGCAATTTTTTGCCGCAAACGGGCTCGCATACCCACATCCCCGAAGACGCTCAATATGCCGCACTTCATTCACAAATTGGATTCCATCACTGTGGCTCAGCCTGCCGGAGGTGATAGGATTCATTTCGGCGCAATGGAGCATCTTTCCAGCTCTAAATTGAACGTTGCATGAACAGGCCTTCGTCCGGAGAAACAGCTGTACTAAAGTGCCAGAGCTTGAAGGCATAGCGGTGTGCTTGATGACACGCAGCCGTGATCCCATCCTCGTGGTATCAGTGGCCTGGGTTTTAAATTTTGGATTCGCATTGGACATCATACATGTGCGTCGTTGCCGTGCGTGTGGATGGTGGTATATGGTTAGTCCGATATACTTCTCAAACATACAGGTGTCTGAATACGAATGGGATGCACAATCCATAGTACGTAGAGTATTAGTACATGTACATGTCGTTTTGGAAGACCATCCGGTCGGTATCAATACGTGTATATCGTTCGCTCATTGGTGCCTGGAAGACTCAGAACGTCGTTTCTCAACGACAGTGTATACAAACCAAAGTAAAAAGCAAATGATGTATGTATTACAATGGTTATTTAGCACTCATTCTTCCCGCTCGATGGTAGTACTACGACATCGGAGTCAGCCCTTGCATGCGCGCCATAGATCGAGTCGTCACGGTGAGTTTATCCCTGGGGTAGATTTCGACCCGCTTCCCCGGAGGCGGTTGCTTCGAAAAAGCATCTTTCGAAGGATCCGCTTGATGTCCTAGCGTTGTAGAATTCCCAGGTCCCATGGCGGACCCCGTCTGCACGGTTAATGAAGGAACTGCTTGCTCGGTAAGAGGAGATGACGCCCGGCATCCTGGCCTCGCTACGTCCTCACATTCCACCGTGGACGCCACCTGCACCGATGGCTCCTCTAGAGAATTCTTCTCAGGAGGAAACTCGCCAATTATTATATCACCCATTTGTTTGAGCTTGTGCGACACAGCGGTGAAAGTCCTGCTGAAAATGCCACCTAAGTCTCCTGCAGAAGTATGATCAATATTCTCTAGATCCTTCTCCACTTCCCTATAACGATCAACTAGACGAGCCCGAAGAGCCCGAAGAGCGCCACCAATAGGAAAGATGTTCGCATGCAGGGCATCGATGGCAAGGGAGAATTGTCCCTCGTATCCTATTACCTTGTCCCGTTTTGCGTAGTTTTCGAACATATTCGAGGCCCAATGTCGCTGTGACTGATAATCGTGTGCTGAGGGCTCTTCACCGTTAACTGAGACAACAATCTTCCTGAAGATAACGTAGACACCCATCCACCAAACAGACTCAAATTCGTGGAGAGGATTATATCGTAGAGGCGGAAGAAGTTGTTGGGTTTTGTTCAGAGAAGTGTTAAGCTTCAAGTTATTTGCGAACAGCTGATCAATATCGTCTTCTTCGGCGAGGCGCGGAATGAATATATAATTTTGCTCATCGACTTCTACCGCCATGAAGTCAGCTGTTCCCTGGGGTGTAGGATAAGGTGAGACAAAGTAAGAAAAATGCAGGATGAAAATGCGTAGAATCACGCACAGTGCGTATCTCGTGCTGACTTGTACCATCGAGTCGTTTCGCGTATTCAAAGTCAGCCAGCTTAACGACCCCATCTCTCTCCAGGACGTTTCCTAGACTTATATCACGATGAACCCATCCGGCCTCATGTAGACGCTGTAATACTAAGTCACCATAGATGAGAAAAGTGAGCATACATAAAGCTAGAATTTCACCTTGAGCTGTCTGAGCAAGGTCATCGAAGATGGACATGATCGAAGTCGACATGAAAAGCGCTTGACAAACTTCGACGAAGACAATTCGATAGTGAACCTTGGGGTGATAGCGGAACATTCGCTGACCGGGAACGGAAGAACGCTCTGTACGACTGCGATGATCCCCTTTAGCTTCCTTTGACCCGCTGGCCTTGTCATCGGTGGATGTTTTCTGTTGTCCAGGTTTTCTGTTGTTAGGTTGTTGCACAGTGAATCGACCGGGTCCAGTTCCCACATCCCTCCCTCTTGTCATCAGCATCCGCGTGTTGTCATCAGCCGTATCAATTTTGACGTCGCCGTGGCACACGACCGTCAACAGATGCTTATCGAGGAATGCACGTCCTTCCGGGTCTGGGTGAGACCTGCGAACCTCCTCTAGAATGTCACCTTCTCGCGGTCGATCGTCGTCTATCCAACAGTCCTTGAGCACGACTGGGGCTTCACGCTGCTTTCCATCCACAAGCCTTTGAGCCTCCCACACACGAGTGCCGTGTCCGCGCAGGGCGTTGGCACCGATGTCGGAGAGCATTCTAATCGTCCGGTATATCTGCTCTGATCCATTGTTGGCATTACGCACAGTGATGTCGTAGCATGGTTCTGGCGAGGCCCTCTTCATCTTTTGGGAGACAGCACGGGTACTGGACACAGAGACGATCGTGGGATCCCATCCGAGTTCCGCCTCGCTAGCATACGCAAGCGACAAGATGATACGTACAAGTGTCCTATGATCCTACTAGCCTGTTAGCGTGGCCTCGTACTGAACATCATCTACATTACCAACCTTGACAAAATTGAAGGAGTTGGTGACAACAAGGTTAGCACGGCTCGCATACCATATCCGCATATTCACGTCCTCGATAGTCATTCCGTAGACGAAGCGTCGCCGCGGGTCATTGCTCATGCAATGGTTCATGCCAAGGAGGACCTTGCTCACATTCTACATCACGCATTAGCTAGCTCACAGAGCACAATGTGTGAGACAAACATCGTTGCGATCATCAATCCTGTCCTGTTTCTTGTACTCCGCGCAAAGTGGAATGTGTTTCCAGTGCGAGCCAGACACCTTTTCGCGAAAAAAATATCCGTCCGGGCGGGTGTAAGAGTCCCTGTGCTCCGATTGCGGTATGGTGGTCGGATGGTTTGAAAAAACAACTGTGGGTTCAATGTCTCTCAAGTCACTGGCTGCGATGATGGCTACAGCAACATTCTGGAGGGGGCGGAACGTCTCATCTTCAACGAGTTTAGAAAAGCGGGGATCCACCCTGAAACCTTTCCACCGGTTACCCCCCGTGATCATAGCCCCACGCTTTAGGGCTGCAATAACATGATCAAGGACTATTCCCGGGCGAAGCTTTGGGCAAATATCTTCGAAGAACGAATCGAGGGTGATTTCGGGTATCGCTTCGCCTGCATCCTCAACCACGGCCTTGCCTCTTTCAGTCGAACTGTCATCGGGATATGAGCTGCTTGATGTCTGCTTCACGCGGACAGGCGTATCAGTGGACAGATGAAGGGGTAGTGACTGAGCGTGAGGTGGCGTCGTTGGCTTACCGGGACCCATGATGAGTGGGCGTCCACGAACGAAAATCCCATACTGTATTTATGTGCAGCGATTTATATCGCCGCAGAGGTGTAAGCGTGGCCGTCTTCGATGCGAGTGTCAAAATACGGCCGCAATGCTCATTATTCAAGTCATACGCACCAAGATAGGCCAAAAACACCACTAGAGATACCGCGACCGTCAAGTTCTTCCGTGGCCTTAACCTGCCTGTTTCAATACTGTGCGACCTAAGGACAATTGAAGCAATTTTCCTTATTTATCCTAGCAGAAGTCTTTATAACAATAAGGGAAAAATCGAGTGATCGCGACTTGACCCTGCAGGGCAGGTGGGGGTCGATGGTAAGATTCGTCCACCTGTGTGTATTCCTTGATTCTCGCTGTTTCCAAGCTAGATATAGACCAATCTCTGATAACAAATACGAGGTACCTAGCGAATGAACGTCGTTCTTCAAAGTGCAGTTTGTCGGGGACAGGACTACTACTAGTATTTCGAAACATTTACAGCATAGGCGTTCACCTATCAGACGCGATCACGTGATGTAACGCGACTTCAACACAAGGACTGGCGCTCAAACTCAACATTCTCCTCCGCCAACCGCATGCTGCAACTCTCATCGTTCTATACCCTTCTCCCTCCCGCATAATGTGGGCGAAATTCAGCAGCGCTCTCAAGCAACGCCCCAGTACTCCATCCTTGGCTGAAGACCAAGACGACCAGCCCTCTCACGCCGACGTCCTTTCCAGCGTGTACGAACAACATCCCAACCTCTCCGTATTTCACCAGCAAGATGAACCTACCGAAGTCCCTTTCCCATCTCCGAGCCCGCCATCTTCTCCCTCGCTTACTGGCCGACGCAACATTTTCAGGCGACCTAAGCCATCTCGCATCGACACCGCTGCAGAACCAGCCACATCTTCCCCCATCTTGTCGCCACTTACACTGCCGAAGAAAGTAAAGTCATCTCTTCAAAACCTTTCTAATGGTAAGAGGATCCTCGATATGCGGTCTATACCTCTTGCTTACAGGATCTGCAGTCTCCGAGCTCTCACTCAACCGGCCATCTATAGATTCAGCACAGCGTCCTTCGCCAGATTCAGCTCGACTATCACCGGCGTCCGCCTCCGACATCAAGTTTGGCTCCTTGAGGTCCATGGTTCGCACTCGCTCATCCGGGAGCTCCACGCATTCGCAACAATCGTCCCAGGAGTCAACCCAAGCACAGCCCATCACACCAGTGACAGACGTCAAGTTCAGATCATTGAGGGTAGCAACCTCGTCAGCAGACTCAATGCATTCGCAACGGCCGTCTCAGGACTCGATCTCAGCGCCACCCATTACACCGACTACCGACTCAAAATTTGGTTCTCTCCGCTCTATCCTGCGTGACCGCAAAACGCCCGCCACAGGTCAGAGCGTGCGCTTCTTCTCCCGTGATGCCTACAAGGTCATCACTCCAGATGTGTCGGCGACGAGCAGCGAGCCGGACGAGATTTCTTTCGCTGCTCGCCTTCACCGCGCAAAGCATTCATCGCGTCCGGCCGCGCAAGAGTTGTTTTCGACGCCGACTACACCTTCGCTCATGGTCCCCATTTCACCTCCTCACGTATCCAACATCTTCGACCTTTCGACAGATGCTGAGTTGCCCACTATTCCCATAGGAGAAGAAGTGCCGCTTCTCGACAGTGCGATCGAGATCTCAGAAGCAGAGGTAGAAGAGACTGCGAACACGGAGTCTCGCCCGCCGACGCCACCAGCCAAATCTACACCTGCGTCGTCGCATGTGCAGCATGACCGCAGCCAGTCATTCAGTTTTGGGCAAACCGTGTTCCGTTCTCCAGAGACAGTGGATGTCTCTCGGGCGTCGTCTACAGGGTCTATCTCGAAGGCCAACCGTAGCCGCGCGCTGAGCGACACAGTGTTTCACTCGTATTTGCAGTCACCTCTGGTTGGGTTGGAGAATAAAGGGCCACCTGAGGCGGATATCAACGATACGTCTGGAGCCATGGTCGTGTATGGATCGCCAGAACAGGAGAAGCGAGAGAAGGATCCGTTTGGAGCCAACGCGACAACCTATTACACACCCGGTACGGTGTTGCCGCCGACGCCTCCTCAGGCGCAGCGAGAGGGCCACGGGCGAAAAGCTTCGCGTGAAGAGAATCTGATCCTCTCGCTGCGCACCCAGCTCGCGTTACAGTCAGAACTGTGCGTGCAGTTTGAACTCGATCTGAGTGCGCGAGACGAGTTAGTGCGTGTGCTGAGCTCGCGGCTGGATGATACCGAACGTGAGTGTGAGCGGCGGAAGAGTATTGTGAAAAGCTGTAGGAAGCGAGTAACGGAGCTAGAGAGGTGCGTGCAGGGCTTGCAGGACGAGGTCGACAGGAGCAGGGAAGAGAGTATGGAGCGAAGTGTGATGGACGAGGCGAGTGGGGAGGCCCTGAGGATGCTGCATCGCAGGATTGAGGAGCTTGAGCGTGATCGGGCGGAGAGCGATAGGCGTGAACAGCAGGCGAAGGAAGAGGTTTGCGAGAGGGAGTATGAGTTGGCGCAGGCCAAGGAGGAGCTGGCCAGGAGGGACGAGAGCGAGCGCGAATTAAAGGCAGGCATCGCGGCCGCGAAGGAAGAAATGGAGCAGATGGGCGAGCTGACAGGGAATCACGATGCGATCACCAGACAAATTCAGTTCAACAACGCCGAGGCAGCGTGGAGCGAAGAGCGCGAACGCTTGCTTAAGGAGAGCGAATTGCTTCACAATGACCAAGCTGCAGCCCAAGCGCAACTCGCGGATGCACGTGAAGAGATCGTCCGCAAGGATTCCGAGATCAATGTCTTGAAGGCGGAGGTCGAAGCACAGTGGAGACACACAGAAGAGGCTAGCGAGAAAACGCAAGAGCTGGCGGCGCAACGCAACGAGTTGCGTGGAGAGGTTGAAGCCCTCAACGAGCGTATCTCCGCCATGGAGGTCGACTGGAGCCAAAATGAGAACCGAAAGGCTAACCTCGAGGCTGAGATTCAAGACCTGTTCGCTGAGAAAGAGGATCTGGAACGTGAGCGTACTGAGGTGTGTTCTATCTCGTCCGTCGATCCCTTTCGGTGCATTTAACCACATGGGCATAGCTCGAGGATCAACTTCGTAGTGAGCACGAACACTCTGAACACTTGACGCAAGCCCTGCAGGAATGTGAAGATCGCGTATCGACCCTCGAGCAGGAACGGCAATATGCTGTCGATAGGGCAGCCCGCTTCGAGGCGCAACTCAAGCAGCGAGATATGGAGACAATCCAGCTTGCCGAACGGGCTGCTGATCGCGAGAAGGACACGGAAGAAGCACAAGAGGAGATGGCTCGGATGAAGCGCGAGCACGCTCGCATCGTCAATGAGCAGAGCCGTACCTTGCAGGATGTCGTCGCGCGCGAGGTCGAAGCACGCGCCGGACTTGAGTCATTCGTCAGGGAGAAGGCGGAAGCGGATGTCCATCTTGCCTCATTGAAGGAGCGACTCACCGCGCTTCAAGAAGAGACGGAACGTCTCCGACGTCAAGTACATTCGCTGCAGCAAGAGAGTGCGGACAAGGAAGTCAAGTTAGCAAATTTGGCTAAGCAGCGCGCCCAAGATAAGGAAGACATTCAAGGTTTAAACATTGCCTTGGATTCGAAGCAGCAGGAGCTTGAATTGGTGAGTATTTTTGCCGCAATATTAATGAAACAATTGATTTACTGAGCATGATCGCAGCTGAAACGCCGTATTGGGGTTCGTGGGACTGCAGGCGGCACACCCGCTCAGGCTACCAAAGCCCCTCACCACCGTCGAGAATCCTCAATCTTTGGAACACCGAACATCGCAGGCTCCAGACCGTCTTCAGCGCTGTCTGATACAAACAGTACTGCGAAGGAGCGAAAACCGACTGACACACCTTCAACTGTTACAAAAGCAGCACTGGCGAAGAGCATCCGCGCAAATGTTACAGGATCTGCCACTGTGACTACAAAGCGGTCACTGGAGGGTGCAATGGGCCCGCCGCCCCTCCGTGCCTCGTCAACGACACCTGGGCCTACACCTACGCGTATTCCTTCCGCATCTTCGACTCGTACTCCGACTTCCACAGCGCCGAGTTCATTTGGCAAAGCGACACCTACCCTCCAGCGCCGTATGTCGGCGACGTCAAGTCTGGAACCTTCGCGGTTGCGAACGGCGAGGACCAGTCGCGAGCCGCTTGCCTCGGCTAGCGAGAGTGACGAAAAGGAGAAGGAAAACACGGTGCCAGCTGCGAAGACGAGGCGTATGAGTGTCGCGGCGGCATAGGGCGCTGTAGAAATAGGTCGAAGTGAAGTGAAGTCCCTTGCCTGAGATCCTTTCGTCTCTCGCACGTGTATCAGTATATCTATGTCGTGGTCGTCGTCTCGCAATTTGCCCTTCGATTTTCTCTCTCCATGGACATATACTTGCACATGTGTTGAACCTCATTGATCATGCATCGTCTCGCCCATTTGTTGCCCATCCTGAATTATGCGATTAAGTACCTACCTATGCTAGCTGTGTTTGATTTGAATCCTTGTTGGTCTGCTTTCATGTTATTGAATCTGATCCATTTGAAAGCTTAAGCTTGTACTTATCTCTTCCATGTCATCACTGAGTGAGCATCCAAGGCACTCGTTGTACGCCTTCTCATACTTGTATACAGTATGGCAGGAGCAAGTCGGCATACATAATACCATCACTGAGCCAACTTATTTGTGCCGGAACATTGTTCGTGCCTGAGGCTGAGTCCGCGCAGGCACGTGACCATCCACCGGACAGGTCTCACCCAAGGTCTCACCAGTGGCGAGTCTCCTCTGTCAGTTTATCCTCACGACAAGTCTTTTTCTAGGACAAGGCTTACCTGGCTTAATATTGAACACTGTGTGCAGCATCTGGCCACTTTGCCTTACCATATTCTGGCGACCATGGATACAGGCAATGTTCCCTCCGAGCTGTGGATGGATATCTTCGAGCTGTTACCCAGCCCTTCCGACCTCTACAGCATCACACAGACATGCAAGCGATTCCACGCCCTGGCAGTCCGAGCCATACACCGCCATGTTATTTGGAGGAGTGCCCGCCAGGTTGAGAACAATCTTCCGGTATGGAACTTCCATCAAGGCATGGACGTGACCATCCATACACTCGAGCTTGGTGTGTCAGTACGCCCCCCTGCAGTGCCAGACAATTTACCAGTGCCGACCAACCCGCCGCTGTGGCCCTTTCAACCTGTGAACCATCCTATGGCTTTCGCCCTCCGTTTGCACAATACCATCTCATACCATCGGCTAGACTTGGAACGTTTCTCGTCTCAGACTCTACATGCCGCTATGCTACAGCGTATATTCACATTCGTCAACCTCCATAAACTTGTATTTTCGAATGTCATATTTTCAGATGACCACTTCGCTATCATACACGCTCTTCCCCAGCTTCGGACGCTCCGCATCGACCATTGCATCATGCCCAGTCCCCATCAACTACAGCAGTACGACCACGCGACACTCCCGATTACTGACCTCATCCTACTTAACTGGCGCCGCCAAGTCTCGGAGCACCACGGAGAAGTCTTGGTTGAGGAAGACATGACACCTGTACTGAATCTCGCGCTTGCACAGAATTTGCATACTCTCCGGGTCGACTCGACCGCAGATGTCTTCCGCTACGTCTTTCACTGGCACATCGACGCGCAGGCCCCGCTGAACGATATCCCACCACACCTCGAGCGGCTGTATGTGCAGCGCAAACAGCTGCTGCAACCGTCCGTACCGGGCGAGTCGACGTTCCCAGACACGAGCCTCTACTCGTTTCTACAGCGCGCGCATACGCTCACAACGTACTCGACGTTCCATCCCGCGCCCCAGCACCAGCATTTAATGCCGGACACCCTCCCGCTCCTGCGCTGTTACTCTGGTCCCGTCGAGAGCATCGCGGGCATCCTCCCCGGGCGGCCTCTCGAAGCAGTTCAGCTGCTCTCGTGTGTGCATGGCCAGAGTGGCGTGCACAACCACCGCGACGGGATCCCTGCGCTGACGGCCGTCGCAGAAGAGTCGCCCGAGCTGCTGATGCTCTCGGTAGAGTTCTCGACATGGGATGACGAGATAATGCACGCGATCTGTGCATTGTTCCCGAAGCTCCGCCGGCTGAAAATCACGTACGAGGGTGCAGGCCCGAGCGAGGTAAGTTGGTCGTGGCCTGGCGCTAGGATCGAGTGCTAACGGTCGGTTTACAGTTGACGATGGTGACAATGGGCCCAGAGTTCCTGTCGCGTCTGCCGGATTTACACACCCTACAGCTCTTCACGCTGTCCAATGAAGGTGGCTCGCGGCTCAAGTATCCTGCATACCTGTTTGATCCATCGTATGAGTCCGTGGAGGAGGAGATGCGCAACCTGGTTATCCCGTGGAATCGATGGTGCCCCGCCCTGCGCGAGGTGCAGCTCGCGTCGGGATACACGCTGCTAAGGGGCTTTACGGGTGGGTATTGGCAAATACAACGGCTCAAGAGGGCTGAAGAAATAGAAGAATTTTACTATTGATTCGAAGGGATCTCCCTATGTGCGTGATGCCGTCTACATGCTATCGACGAACTTTGTATTGGTATGCTCTCGAGTTTAGACATTGTATTTCTACCCAACATGCTGTGTCTGTGACGATATAATCGTAGGCTTATTAGAGATACCTAGCTTGCACCTGTATCCGTATAATTCTGCGCGGACGTCTATGTATGGTCTTGCTCTGCCTTAATCGATTTCGTACGAACGACCTTCGGTTGATTGTCTGACCTTGTCTTGCCTTGGCTTGTATATGAAGTTGTGCTGTAATGATACAAGATCCGTGCCGCCTGTCAGCGCCAGCTCTAGCCAAAATAATTATCAACTAGGTCCTTGCGTGAGAGGCATAGACTGGATCATATACAACTTTGTCACATCCGTGGTATGATTCTCACACCGTCGCCACATTTGCCACTTGGTCGAATAGTTGGCTAGCAACGTCCGAGCTAGCGCTTCGCCAAGCACATCGGTTGTCGAGTGAATGGAGCGATTTGCTCCGCTCGCACTGATAAGAAGGAAACTGGACAATGTCGACATAGTGCAGCTGACCTTCTGGTGCCTAGCATGCTGTCAGTGTAAGTGCCAGTGGTACCTGTTCCTGCGGCGGGTGCCAGTGTGAATTGCTGTGGCTGACTATGCGCCGTGTGGAGACGATGAAGCGATGGGCTGTGGGGCATCTCAAGTGGCTCTGAGCAGTCGATCCTTCGGAATACAATTGCTCTAGATCGATCAGTCGTAATAATTGCCCTCGACGTTGCTAGTACGCTGATGAGACTGCGATCTCAATTCAAGCGGAGGGGTGTCAAGAGCAACTCGGTAGCGATGTGTAACAGAAATGCATGTCTTTCCGTACTCAGGATTTCCATTGTGGGCAGACCGGCTCAACTTGTGCGCGACTTTATCCACAATGAGACGGTTCAAACAGATCTTGCGTAAAGTGGCCCTGTAACCGTGCCCCCGACAGCGGATCGAGCCGCAGTCTAAGGGGGAAAAAATCTGACGGGAGCTTAATTAATCCTCCAAAATCTGATACATGCGGTCATCATATCAACTCACCGCGTGAAGTACAGTT
The DNA here is from genome assembly GCF_000313525.1 of Fibroporia radiculosa. Classification (NCBI taxonomy): domain Eukaryota; kingdom Fungi; phylum Basidiomycota; class Agaricomycetes; order Polyporales; family Fibroporiaceae; genus Fibroporia; species Fibroporia radiculosa. The sequence continues at coordinate 31,739 of NW_012133173.1, read as the reverse complement.
TCGTTAAGAAAACCGTCCCGTTGAGAGGCCGGATAATTGTGAAGCCAGACAGCCCGAAGAGAGGTTCTCTCAGGCAGTTGCTTTTTCGCCAAGCGGCAGCAGGCCATTTTGGATTAGATAAATGGCACCAAGATGCTCAGACATTAATTAACGTGATTTCTTGAGTGCGGAGAACAATATTTAGCTCCTAAATTTATTCGATGAATCTATTTTCAGGGTGTCGGGGTATGAAAAGGCTGCCGGCGGATGGCGTTTACGCGCCTGCGCGGTGGCGCTGTGGTGCGAATTTCCTCTTTGAGAAGTCAAGTAAGTTGAACTCGCCGGAGACGGGCTGCGAGAGCGTTCCTCTCCACGTCTTGCGTCCGAACATTGAAGAAAGGTATGTTCATTCATATCTGTCTCAAAGATATGGTGTAGTGTCCCATCTGTCTTGCGCGCTGCTGATCAAGTGCCGTATCCTGATGAACCTACGGGTCCGAGGAATGGCGAAAAGGGCGCAGCCTATCCCAAGGGAACGATGTTGCAGCAGGTCCCCTGAGCCTCCTCAGTGCACTTCTCCAATTTCTCCTGATTTCTTTGCTGCATATTTCCCGATTATTTCGCTTATTAGATGTCTATAACCCTCTAAAGAAGCCCATCGTACTCGTTACGACGGCACAGGGCGCAATAACTGTGAATTTTACCCTCTCCTGGCTCCGACACTCCGTTAGACGCACTCCGGAGCTAGAATATCCGCGAAGGGTACTGATGACTTCGACTGCGGGTGAGGAATGGCAGATTTCGCTCATTTGATATGGCGTATCTGTGGCTATTCTGCTCCTCATGCCATCCGCAAAGAACGTGCCCGCCCCTTGACGCTACGTGACATAATGGTTCAGATCTGTCTCCAGCGCTGGCAGCTTATAACCCGCCTCTCGCCGTCGCAATCTCCATCTTGAGTCTTGACCGCCATGCCCCTCCCCAAGACGCTTAGCGTCAAGTCCACGGGACAATCTGTGCGCGAGTCGGGTACTCAGGGTGAATATGGCATCCAGATACAGTGAGTCGTGTGCCAACTACTTTATCTATTTCTCCTGACTTACGACCTATTCTAGATACCGTACCCTTTCCCTCCGCGTGGATGCCACTTTGGATGAGAAGGCGCCGCCTCGGCAGACCAAGGACACGCAGGACCCTGCAGAAGGCATCCGCAGCATTGACGTCCATACTTTGACGTCGCATGAAGTCTTCACTCGCTATTCAACATCGCCTACCGTTGGGCTCGAGAGCATTGCTGTACAGCGCAGGAGCAAGACGGGCGGCAAGAACATCATCTCACCTCCGAAGACACAGTACTGGAAAAAAGCTCTCAACTATGTTTTTGGTGGTTTCAACTTCCTGATGTGGATTGCCTTCATTGTGACGATCGTAAGACTATCCTCCTTCTCCACGTCATCGACATCCCTTGAACTGATGAGCCTCCTTTTTAGCTCTCATACCAACCTCTGGGTGGCTCTGACCCCGCCGCCTTCAACCTCGGAGTAGCTGTCCTTCTAGTCCGTCTCTACCACTTATTTTGGACTCAAAAACTTGAACTGACTTAGGAGTAGCTCTTGGTCATAGTCATCTCGGCGACCTTCTACGCTCTCGTCGACTGGCATGCATCCCGAATCATGAGCTCTATCAAGACCCTCATCGCAGAGGAGGCGACGGTTATTCGCGACGGCAAACAACAAACCATCCCATCTCGAGACCTCGTCGTTGGCGACTTGGTTGTTCTGTCTATGGGTGATCGTGTCCCAGCGGATATCCGTCTCGTTGAGGCCTCAAGCGACTTGCGGTTTGATCGTTCTCTCCTTACTGGAGAAAGGTGAGACGCTTCTTGAAAACCCAATGGTCATCGCTGATATGCATCTGTAGCGACATGATCCCAGGTACACTCGAAATGACGTCGGACAACGCGTTGGAGACGCGTAATTTGGCACTCGCGTCCACCTTCGTTGTACAAGGAAGCTGCACCGGTGTTGTCTTCGCAATCGGCGACAGGTCCGTCATGGGCCGCATTGTCGCCATGTCTGGCGAGACCAAGTTCAAGCTTACGTCGGTACAGAAGGAGGTCTGGTTCTTCACCAAGATCGTCTCTGCTTTGGCGCTTGGGTTCTTCTGTGTCGCTATCATCGTGTGGGCGGCATGGCTCAGGAAGGATTACCCTAGCTACGAGACAGCGAGTGAAGCTATCATCAATTCCATCGGCTGTTTGACTGCGTTTGTTCCCCAGGTGCGTCGTGCGATTTTTGGATTAATGAGTATAATTGAACAGGAACTTAGGGTCTACCGGTTTGTGTCGCTCTTTCGCTTACGATTGTCGCGAAGCGCATGGCGAAACGTAGCATCCTTGTCAAGAATCTTGCAACAATCGAGACGCTCGGCTGCATGTCAGTGCTCTGCTCTGACAAGACGGGAACTCTTACTATGGGGAAAATGGTACGTCTGAGATCCATGTCTTTGCGTTGAGTATATGCTCATCCTCCATGTGTGAAGACTCTGCAAACCGTCGCTTTCCTGAACGGCCAATACACCCTCGAGCTCATCAACGAGAAGTTCACTCAAGAGGATTCCGAAGTGCCGGTAAGCTTCAGGGCCTTGCAGACGGTTGCGCGCCTCTGCAACGGTGCGAAATTCGATGCATCGACAGAAAATGCCCCAATCGAGGACCGCGTTATCAAGGGTGATCCCACGGACACCGCCGTGCTCCGTTTCTCCGAGGCTCTTCGTATCCCCTCTCTCGGTCTTGATGCTCCGACCCTCCTCGCCTCCCACGAGAAGCTCTTCGAGATCCCATTTAATTCCCGCAACAAATGGATGCTTACCGTCGTGCGCGAGCTCCGCTCGTCCGATACCGACTCTGAGAAGGGCGGGGACGACAAGAGCGATCTCTGGATGCTCGTCAAGGGTGCACCGGACAAGCTCTTCCCCGCCTGCACAGACGTCATGCAGGAGGACGGCACCACTCGTCCCTTCGACTCGGTTGCCCGCCAGCAGATGAAGGGCGCCCAGGAGGCACTGAGTGACCAGGGCCAGCGTGTGCTCGCTTTGTGCCGCCGCTCGCTGGAAGCAGTCAAGCTCGACTTTGCAACAATGTCCGCCAACCAGATCGAGGAGTTGATGTACGAGGAGTTCCAAGGTCTCACGATGGTCGGCCTCGTTGGTATCCGTGACCCCCCTCGTCCAGACGTTCCAGGCGCTGTCGCCACAATTCGTCGGGCCGGAGTGCGGGTATTCATGGTCACAGGTGATTTCAAGCTGACGGCACTTGCTATTGCGAAGCAGGTTCGTGGTCACAGACAAATTATTCTGCTTGGATGTTGACAGTGCTTGTAGGTCGGCATCGTCACTCAAAACAGAGTAGATACCATCGTAGAACTGCGCTCTGAGAAGCAGCCGAGGTTCATCGGTCTGCCGCCATCTGCGATGAAGCCCCTCGAAGATGACCCTGTCCGCGCGCTCGTGCTTACCGGCGATGATGTGGAGACCCTCCAACCTGAAGATTGGGACATCGTGATTGGAAACTACACCGAGATTGTTTTCGCTCGCACGACTCCTGAGCAGAAGCTCAAGATCGTCGAGGAGACCAAGGCTCGTGGAGACAACACCGTCGCGGTCACTGGTGATGGTGTGAACGACGCGCCTGCGCTAAAAGCGAGCGACATTGGTGTAGCTATGGGTGCTGGAAGTGACGTTGCAAAGGAAGCGGGTAAATTTTCCCATCTTTTGGTTTTAGAAATGGTATTCATTCCTTCCTTGCAGCTGCTATGGTCCTGTTGAACAACGACTTTGCTTCCATCCCAATTGCGATAGAAATGGGCCGTCTCATTTTTGACAACTTGAAGAAAGTCATCATATATCTCATGCCTGTAAGTAATGATGTTCTGCTCCTTGAAGATGCTCAGGCTTATTCACCGGCTCGTAGGCTGGCACATACACGGAATTCATCACGGTGTTCTGCAACGTCTTCTTGGGTATGCAGATTGCCCTTAGCTCGTACCTGCAAGTCTGCTTCTCCATTCTTAACGATGTCGTCATGTCGATCTCCCTGATGTATGAGAAGCCCGAGTCAGGTGCGCTCGAATCTAGGTACCCTGTCACCTTCCCTGACATCAATCCCCAGATCTGATGTTGCGCAAGCCGCGGAATGCTCGCACTGATCGTCTTACAGATTGGCGGTTCTTCATTCAGATCTACCTTGTGAGTGCGGAGCTGCTCGCGTTAATCCCTCTGATTCCTAATTGAGCATCGCAGTTCATTGGCCTGATGATGTGGCCGTCCGCGATGGGCATGTGGTTCCTGTACATGCACAAACAAGGCCTCGGCTTCTACGATGTGTTCTACGTCTTCGACAAGTGGACTCAAGGTTGGCATGGATACAGCAACGACCAGCTTCTTCACTTTGTCTCAGTCGGGCAGTGCATTTAGTGCGTGTATCCTTCCATTCTCGTACCACTATCCAGTATTAACCCCGATATTATGTACCTCAGCTACGTTACCATGGTGTTCATGCAATACGGTGGTCTCCTGTCTGTTCGTAACCGTCGTGTTTCCATTCTGAACTCGAACCCACTCTGGGGCCCGCGCCGCAACCTCGCTGTCCCGTGCGGCATGATCGCCACCGCGCTCATTGCGGTTGTCAACCTCTACGGACGTGGTTTGCAAGACGTCTTCAACACCGCTCCCATCCCCGGCATGTTCTGGGGGATTCCGTTCACCTTTGCCCTAGGCATCCTCACTATGGACGAACTCAGGAAGCTCATCGTGCGGACATATCCGAAAGTTCGTGTTAACTTCCTGAGCAATGTGCAATTGAGTAAACTAATTTCATGAACAGTCTATCATCGCCAAGATGGCATGGTAACACTCACTAGTGGTAGAGGGTATGTGCTTGGTGCCTTTGCCTTCATCCGTATATAGTGGATTCAACCTATGTATCGAGATCTTGGTATAGAGTGTAACTGTAGTAGATTCAATGTCAATCGTCGATGGCAACATCATTACAACGAATTGTGAGACATCGGCTCTTTGCTTTGAGTAACAACTAACCCGGGCATATGGAGTCCATCTTTGTTGTGTGTCATAGCAATAGTTATGATATGGATTGTAGAGCTAACTTTCAAACATAAAGAGTGATCTAGAGCTGGGAAAATTAAGCAACAGGCTGATACTGTATGACCACTGGGATCAATCACATACAAAAGATGCACGGCAACTTGAATACTCGGATTCTAACGAGTGCGCTTGTAAGCCTGATCCGGCAGAGGTATACACACCCATTCGTCTCCTCATCCCAGTTCCCTAGAGCTCCGAATCGGTATTTTGGACATCCCACCGCTACACCAACTCACTATCTCTTCCATTACGCTGTTGACCACACAATGAATCAACGCGAGGATCAGCATATACCATTAGCACAACAGCAGGATATGCACTGTGGATTGACCCGAGAGGATGCAGGCCTAGAGTCGATGGTGGATTGTCAGCCAAACCTTCCCGAGTAGTAGATGATGCTGAGAGACAAGTGTATGCATCACCTCCAGATTCAGCAGACAGGTCTTCTTCCCTCAGCAACATGGTTACCTAAGCTTGCGAGAACCGTTCACCTAACACAGCACGTCGTCGAGATACTGGTGAGTCCAAATATACTCTTATGAGATTATGAGACTGAAAGGACAGACCATCGAGAAGTTGCGTGTGATCGAACATTGATGACTTCAAGGATTCGTAGACACGCTCGCCTAGATCCTCTAAGATTCTGTCCACGACGCAATTCTCTCCAGTCCCTGAAACTCGCCACCACATCGCATTCTCTTCTGGCTTCGATAGTCTGTCATTTGGACCAAAACGTCCACAATCTCGGCGAGTCTTGCGTCTTAGCACTGAAATGTATTGAACTTTGCGCCATATCTTGCGAACGGACCTAACCAGTCCCGACGTATGGCTCGTTCTATCATTTCGTGTTTCATCTCGACGAAAATTTGGAGCTGTAAGCTGATAATGTGAGACTGAGAAAATGCTTTGTGAAAATTGAGCTAAGAGGCGTCAGCCTTGTGTCATTCTCTAGTGTCATCCAAATGTCCCTACCTCTTGCTTCGAAAAATCTTTGAACCCGAGTCCCGTCGATGAGACCTCCAGACACCTTAGGTGAGACGCGGTGCGGATCATACGGGGCAAAACTTTGGAGCAGACTAGCACGTCATTGAGAGTGATCGAAAGGGTGGTGCATGATGCTTATCGTACGACCGACGCCACTGCAACCACTTGAATAGTGATATCGCAAGCCTCATCTCCACCTCTCCAACTTATGGATTTGTTCTTGACATAAAGGAAATCAACGTAGTCGTGCAAGAGCCGCAGGGACCAGATGGGACAGCGGAAGTTCCACTGCATGAAATCCGACACCGAGCCCGAGGCGAAGTTCAGACTTGGCCAATATGAAGCAGGGCAACACGCAGGCATGTCCAGCGGTGGACTCCAGATGCGGGATAGATACGCCTCCTGAATGTTCAGAAACATCAAGGCAATGCGAGAAACTGGTATGTTGCAAGAGTGTGCAGGCCAAGACGGCGCACACTTCTGAGTTGGACGTCACCGTTGGTTGGCGAGAATGGGATTCTCTTGGAAGGCGATGTTATCGATGTGAAAGTATTCTACGTTTCGCAGCGCAGAATTATTGGCCAAGAGCGGGGCCAAATCGTACGTTATTTGAAGGTTCGACATGCACCTAAATGGACAACATCTCAGGAGCAGTAAATCAGGGTGTGCTCTTCATGCGAGAGAGCCATGCCAAGGTACGGAGCCCGACGTTGTTGAGACGGATGTGAGACAGAGTGTTACACGACGTAAACACATGTCCAACTCTGGCTTCCAGCATGATGAATAAATTAGAGTGGCAAATGTCTATTCGTTTGCAGGCTGTCCGCCCGTGCGAGCAGGTCCGCCAAAGCGGTACAAGCAGCCATGTCAACGATTACACCACTACCGATTGTGAGGTCGTTCATGAGGTGCGACCGGTTCTCCACTTCTGCCAGCATGTATTCTGCCATTGAACAGAGAGAGCTGGTCTTCGAGACATGGACCGTAGACAAAACTCGTCTGTGCGCGATCGGATGGATTATTTTGGCCGACAGAGACAGCCGAAGTGCATCCCAAGCATCAAGATACGAGACTATACAGAGAAGTACGTTGCCATTGAGCTCGCAAAGGTTTGCCATTACAGACTGAGAGACATCAGATAATCTAGGGTAAGTAGTACATGGATACAGCACTGTAGACTGTAGTAGGCGCCAGGGCATCACCAGGTCGGCCGAGCCCAGAGTGTCAGAAAAGGAAGGTGCTGTAGATGAAGATGCACCAGTGATACGCGGATAGCACAGAAGATTATAAACTTGTCAGCTATACATCTTCGCGAGAAACGAGATAGTATGAGAGCGATCACGAAGGGGCCTCATCTGAATTTGTCTTAACATTATTGGAAGGCGGTAGCTCCGCCGTCCATTTAACCCGCGGTACTTCGACCGACTCGTGGTCGTGCGTGCTGGAATCACAGTCCACCATAATACTCCGCTCAACCTGCACTTGCACTGCAAGATTGACGTCACTCAGGTCAATGAGGTCGTTAAGGGAGCGCGGGCGCTGCGCAGGGCGGTCAGTGGTGACGCCAAACTCTTCGTCGATCCGGCGTTTGGCCACGAATTGGGAACGCATCGCGTGGGACACGGACTGCGCTGTACGGAATGGTTCTGTGATCACATGTGTAGAGCGATGCTGGTCCGCAGCGACATCTGTTTGTGAAAGATAAGAAGGAAAGACAGGAAGCGAGCTTTGGAATACTCGCCGCGAAGATGTAAAAGAATTCTCTGGCTCATAATCCAAGTAAGTGCTATTCCTAAACTTGCTCTATGAATGTGTGTTGTGGATTGAGACAAGTGGTTATGACTCAAAAGAAAATTTACCAACCCAGATGACTATGAGGCTGTTTAGCGTTAGTCCACTTACGTAAATTTATCACGAACCTGTGTGAAGCCATTCGCAACATTAAATATGACAAGGTTCAAGACATTCGTCCCTATCAACACCTTGTAAGGTAGCCACATTCAACTAACGCATGCACCCCACCTGTAAGTATCACGAAATAACCAATACCATCATAGATCATCCTGCGAGAGGACACTTAGATTCGTTGTGGCTCCGAAGATAAGTGCAACTAACACTTTCACAAGGCGCGCTACTCTAAGAACGATTCAATGAAGCATCTACGACACCACAAAAACGCATGTCCACATACCTGCTTGAAGGGATAGAAGGGGAATAATACCGCAGCAGATAATAAGTCGATATACAGAGGGTTATACAGTCGTAGCAAATCGCAATAACGTAATAAAGCCACGTTGTCACGGGGTGAGTTTCATTGCTATCTGTACAACTATGCGATTAAAACCACGATGAGGACTCTTTTCGAGCTCGGAAATATTGTATTCCGCTTACTTGCGAAGCTGTTTTTATAAATTAATCATTAGCTATTGCCAGCATATACGACATGCCCACCTCGTTCTGAATGGCTGATAGTATCATAGAGATCAGAAACCATAGAGGTCTCAACCAAATCACTTACGTCTCTTAGAATATAGATTAGTAAACCACTCTCCCTGTGTGTTTATTTAATTATGGGAGGAGCTCTTCATAGATTTTACCGTTTCACCTACCGCAGTGACTACGATAAATATGGAAGGTAGAAACCACAGGATCCATGGTTCACGTCGTGCAATATTAATGGTTCTAGAAAAGAGCATCATACGTTGTCAGCTGAAAACTGAACGGAGACAATCGCTTCCCAAACTTTATACCAAACAAAAACGAATCATTGGTCTGCCGCGTACGCTGCTCCAAAATCCGCCAGCGTATACCCAGCGCTGACAGGCTGTTGTAACACCGGTAAAGGATGTGCCATTCGTCCACAACATCCGACAGGTATTGGATACACGAACAATGGAAGGAATCAAACAACGGAGTTCTCACCTCAAGCCCATGATAATCTGGGATATCATTGATTGAAAAACTGCATGATGTATATAAGACATCGCACAACGGGCCCGCAAGATAGGTCATAAGCACACACCTTTGAATATAGGTCCGAGAAGAAAATATCTTGAACAAGCCGCTGAAGAGAACTTGCCAAAGTAGCTCGTTGTGCTGATAATTAGAGTGGCTATGCTAATGTATCTGTTGGCAGATCATAATCGAGAGAAGTGCATGAGACGGATCAGAACTCACCGAATGAGTATAAATAGGATGCAGCCTATGGTCCACTTCCACGGTTTCCACGATTTCTGGCTCTTGTAAAAGCGATACTCGGCGGGCAGGGTCATGATGTAGCTAGGACGTTCCCCAACAGCTTGTGAGCCTGACAGTGTGCATGAAAGGTCCAGAACTCACTCCCAGGTTGCGACGGACAGTGCAGCAACGCGGATATATACATAGGCAGGCGCATTGAGATTAGTGGTGGGAGTCGACATAGAGCAAAACGAGCGGCATCCGCGGTCGGTGAGGAAGGGGCGGGGTCGAGGTCGCACGAAACATGGGGGCGGTCTTAAGACAGAGGATGGTTTTCGCTAGTGCTGTCTTGGCCCCTGTCCGACACCAAGTGATCGACGAGCGCCGTACCTTGACTGCATCGCCGTGACATTAATTTATAGACGCGCGCAGATGATTGGCCCAAACCACGTACATTGTATAGTCCTCCTGTTCCCTTTCTCCTATTCACCTATATTTCTATGCCTTACTGCCTGCGCAAAACACCAGTGGCGTCTTTTCGTCACCAAGGTCCAGCGCAGTAGGAGCCAAAAGTTTCGCACCAACCAGTCAAGCAAAACGAGGCCTGAGGCTAAGCTTCTCTACCCGTTCGGAGCTCCCGCTGCGCCCGCAAGAGCACAAACAACTCCGAGAGAATCATGATCCATTGCCATCCGGGGACTGAATTTTACGCGGTGGCTTCAGGTGGCGGTCAGCCATAACCAGAGCATATGTGACTTCGCAGTTTTTCCCCAAGATGTTCCACCGCTATCCAATGTTGATGCTCGAAGCCTTAATGGTTTCGCTGTTTTGTAAGTACGCGGTGGCGGGATAGTGGCGATCAGCGAAGTAAGCGCTCAGGGAGAATGTAAGCGCCTCAAGACGATTTCATCATGATAATATCAACGTTGGGGTCGAGTTTTATCTCTCTGCAACTCACTCGAGCCATCACCCCACTTGCGTATGTTCACATTCAGCGAAAAATCTGCCGACTACGATAGTATCTGAACAGGTTATGGCAACTATGCAGCATGTCTGAGTCCTCTATACGGTACATCGGATAATGTTCAAGCGAATGGTCGCATTTGGTATAAGGTGACTCTGGACTCTATTCTGATCGACGATCCTCATTAATAAAAGCATGCTCTCAAGTTGATCAATAGCCCAAGATCCAAGCCATTGAGTATTCTGGCTTTCGCGGCGTCTCGCCTATCCGACTCTTGAATATGGTCAATGCACGTGAGGTTTCGACTCAATATGGTACACAATTGAGTAGTCCTATGCTGAACTTTAACTTTCTTTTCATTACTCTTCATTTCTTTACCATGGACTCATTGTCAGAATCTCTGACAAGTCTGGAGGCCCAGTTATCAAGACTGGAAGATCCAGTAGAAAAGGTGGCCGCCATCAGATCTCACATACTCCAAACGACCCCAAAGACGCCAACCGTCGGATGGTTGCACGCTTCACAGCTTACAGTCCCTACCCCCGCTTCGAACGATTGTGATACGCTGCAAAAAGGGATCGACCGGTTACTCATCCAACATGATCTCAAGGAGATCTACATCACGTACATGGTAGAAATGGCTCAGAAAGATATCCTTCTCTACGACCTCTCCCTGGACACACTGCGTTGTTCCAATATTGACCCCCCTCGGTCTATCTGTCCCAGGGAAGGAAGCATGAGATGTGCTGCATGTAAGCTCACGTCATACTGCTCGAAAGTGAGTACACGTACTCCACGTGGAATGGTTAATAAGATGATTTTTTTTGCAGGAGTGTCAGAAGGATCACTGGAAGACGCATCGACGAGGTATGTACGTGTTATAGAAGAGTGCGCTGTTTACAAAGTTGAATTCAACAATATTAGATTGCAAAAATCCACTTCGTGCATTAGACTGGAAGCCGTCGTGGATCCGAGAGAGGCGCACACCCGATTTTGTAGGCGGTGGCTCGCGATATACTTCTACTTTGGGCCCCATGATGCGAAACATGAGCTTGTAGGTGGCCAGTTGTGTTCCTGAACCGCGCTGCTGACTTGAATGCAGGTGGGGAAACATGCCTGCGATCGATCTCCTGAACTTGTCTCACAATGAGAAAGACGCTTCTGACGATTTGACCATAGCATTTATCGGTCAGTTTCATATCTCAACATTCAGCTCGGTATAACGGATAATCGTCCAGGTTCCGGGGACCTTCGTGATGTCGTACGCACTGTGAATGAAGTACCGATGACCTATGCAGGGGAGCTCACCATAGTTTTGAATGACCATAATCCAATGATAGTTGCGCGGAATCTCGCACTGCTGATCTTACTCAGCAGCACCGAGAACAAGCGCAAAGCCGCTGATTTGGCGGTTCATTATTGGTATTCTGCATTTGTGCCTGAGATGTATAATGCGGAGATGAAACTAGCTGTCACAAATGTTCTAACCTCTTTCGATGACGACTGTTCGCTGTCCCACAGTCTGTCTACCAAGTCACGACTTGAGGGCTGCCCGGGAAAAGCTGTCATGTCCACCCTTGCACAATGTCTCATTTCTGAGAGATCATACGGAATGACTGATGCCCAGAACGAGCTTGTTCGCTCTCGGTATTCTCAACACTCCTCTACAAGTGTTTAGTCTGATATGTGCTTCACAGGGTGATTAATGCCAATGAAGACCGCTTACATCGCTCATACTGGCAGCTCGAGCCTTCTCATCGCCTCGCATTCCATGAGTTCCGCGGATTTGGGTTGCTCCTACCGTTCGGTGCAGCGAATTCGGATTTCAATCACCCCAATCGCTTGTTATTCTCTCCGCAGGGCAATTGGCTACAGTCTGATAAACAAAACCCGCTAAACGGGTGGCAGTAAGTCACTACCCTCCCCACCGCAATGTACTTCAGACATTGATGGATACCCGTCATAGCCTCCCATCAGTGGTAGAAGGTGGAAAGAAGCACAACGCCTTGCCCATGGACATATATGGATGTCTGTACTTCTATGTCTCAGACCAGCTTCGCGAATTCGCCACGCGCCTTTCTAACCTCCGCATCACATTCAAACTCTTCAATTTGGACGCTTGTCAGCTGGCCAAAGATATTTGCTCCGGTGCGCTATCTCGTCATGAACTGTCGCCTGATATACAAATCGATCGAATCGACACGTCGAACCTAATGGATCCTCATTACCTTGACATTGCTCCCGTTTTGAACGCTTGGGGTCCGTTGCTGAGACAGAATTCTCACGCAACGTTAATCGGCCACTTCATTAATTGGGCAGCTCGTCAGGAAGGCGCGGATCCTCCAGATCACGACCAGCCGTTGCTCATAAGGCGACTCATGGCAGACAAGCGGGTAAGATATGAGTACAATGCGATTTATTTCATTGAGCCAAATTTATCAATAGATCCCGGGGATGCCACCTGGGAGCTCTCCTCGGGTTGCTAAAGGTCTGTATGCTTACGTGGTAGAGATATCACTGAATCTGATCCTCATCGCCTTCATAATGAAGAGTTTGCAGAAAGGGCATCAATCTGTGCTGAGATGGCTTACAGTGCTGTCTACGATAACTCTAGGGCATTCGAGCAATATCTCAACAGTCGGGATCTCTCTTCCATACTCCGGACCTCCGGCCTCAAAGTGAAGCACAGCCACACCGTCGTTCCGCACGTTCGTACCTTTTCGCGTGCCTCCGACCGGACGCAAGAGGTGCACTGACGCCTTATCATATCTGACTAAACAGAGGCTGCGGGGCTCGTACGAGTCCGCTAGCGCGCTCCCTGATTTCCCTGATGACCAGAGTTGGTACCTGAATGTGAGTCACTGCTTGATGCATATGTGCAGGTTGATTACACATGCGGGATAGGTGGTCGTAAACGATCATCTTTGGTCTGAGCGCTATTTGGAACTTACTCGCGCTTGATGGCGTGCGAATGAGGTACACCTCTTCTTGTCCGTCGGGTGCAGGAGCAGCCAGCCTCATTCCACGTTGCCAAGCAGAGCTACCTAGAAAGATTTATGGGACGAGTCATTCATATTCCTAGGTTGTAGAATCTCCCGAGTACGATTTGTCAGGCATGCTCGGTCTCTTCAGAGTGCGATGAGCTACGGGTAGTTATGTATGGTATCTCATCTGTACGCGTTGTTTTTCGTGTGGGAGTACATTTATCAGCAAGCAACTGCAAATGAAGAATACCTTGCCAATTGGTTAGAGAAGGGTGTACGTTCAACGAAATTCTGCAAACTCATGCGCCATTTGCTCAGCTATCCGAGTCACCTGTACCGAAAAATAGTAACATTCAATTGTTGACTTGATCGAAATGCCTCCAGATTCCAATATGTGTGTTCGACTTACGTAGAAACTTTGATCTACCGACCACCCGGTCTAGAGGATGTAATCTCTGGGAAGTAATGCAAGTCTCGCATGAACAGCCTCCACGTGGGATCAGCTCCTATGGTCGTCTCCAAGTTCCAACAAAGTTAGCTCCGACTGCAGACGCGTTGGCACTAGTTTACTTTCCACCTCAAGTTCATTCGTGCGACGGCAAAGCTTTCCTTCACACTCCCGGCGTGACTTATTGCTTTCATCTTCCGAAGTTCGTACGATCTCTGTCTCGTTCTGCTGTCTGATGGCTCTCAATTCTTCGAAATACTCTGAACGCGCTGTATTCTAATTTCACTGTACGTGTTTTTCGTCTTTATGAATCCGCCAATTGATTTGCGTTATGTGTGAGTCCCTTGAACCTGAGGCTACTATGCCTATGATTTATAAATTCAAGAGATAGTAGCACGGTTCGAGCTCATGGAGGTTTGAGATACTATCCTCTGCCAATGATTCAACGTTCAACGAGCGCTATGGTTCTGGGCGACTATCTTGAACTCAAAACTTAAATTCCTAAAGGTCCTATATTATATAGTCAGGCTTTGATGACATCGGGCTCCCACGTCAGTCGCAATGCCGCCAGTGCTACCAGTACCGCCAGTACCGCGGATCTTCGCGACAATTCCCCAAACTGGTCTTTATGACCGCCAAGCTCCAGGCTGCTACTCCCCTGAAACGCTTTCAATCGCTTACGCGGACGTACACCGCCATCTGAAAATCTTCCAATGACCGGCTGGGTCAATACGGTGCGTCGCTCCCTGCTATACCTCTATCACATCATTGAAACAGCGGGTGGTCTACACCACAAGAATGGTGCCAAAGGACAAATGATCTTTTTAGCGTACGCCGGCATGTTCGCAGCATAGATTGTCACCTGGTAGTTGCGCTCAAATCGTAGAGCGCAATTACAGATAAATGATGAGCATAGTCATCAGCAACGAACTGGCCGCGACCATAGTCGCCCAGGGCCGCCCTGTGCATCGCTTACGGGAATGGTCCCATCATCCAACATCATGATCAAGGGCGGTCTCTCCTGGCCGGGGTGGCAAATGCATGGTGGAATATATAAATGAAGCCAGCGTCGGTGTAGAACTTACGACATCCTGCACGCCAGCCAGTTATCATCAAGACTTTCTGACCACCTCAAGCTCAACACATTATGAAGGTCTTCGCGTTGTTCACCGCCATCGCCTCCGTCATTGCTACAGCGACTGCCCAGAGTGCCACAATCTCATTACCGGCAAATGGCACTGTCATCGCATCTGGGGCTACCTTTACCATTCAGTTGGAGCAAGGGGTACGCGATTTCCCTCAGTATTCTATACGAACGCGCACTGACGAGTCGACCGACGCATGATGCAGGACTTCCCTGAAAACGTGAACCAAGTTGGAATCGCCCTCGGGCTCGCTCCATGCCAGTATATAGATTGCAACACATATGATGCGTCGCAGGAGATTGGCAATCTCCTGTACGCAGGGCCCTTTAACCCACAGTTTGGGCCTGGGGGGCCACCGTCGGCAGAGCCCTTTGAGAACTTCACCGTGCAGGCGCCATCTGGAGTGTCAGGAGCATATGCACTCAGTCTGACGCAACTGGAGCTCATCGGAGTGCGTGTACTTTTTGCGTTCTTGATTGCATTTTCTTATTTTGGACAAACAGGATGGGTACGAACGAGTATACTTAGTCAGCAACATTATCGTCGAGATCCAGTGAGCGCGAGGAATCTAGTCGCCATAAGGCGTAATCTAGGTGGCTAGATGCATATTGAGGGCTGACAAAGTGTGGAACACATTCACGGGTGGAGGTGTAAAACAAACTTTTTTAAATAATGTGATCACATTACTAAGCTCGTAGAGGCTTTTGTGGGCCTTGAATATGATCTCTCAACTTCTGTAAATGTTCAAACGAAGAGTTCAGCATAAAGTACTCCATAGATCCCTTGACCATTCAAGAAACAGTTGGACAGACAAATACAACTTAATGCGTGAGTAATAGAGGCCTTCATAAGTCATTACCATCCAGCATTTCGCGCGTTGGCTAGCAAGTAGCGGCCCTCAGCAACCTAAACCGGGAGTAGATAACTTCGTAACACACCAATCTTATTTCTCCAAAACGCCTCGACGACATTCATTGTTAAAAATATGAAACTTTACTTATTTACGAGAGCGAATGATAGTGGCGTGTTTACTTTCAGAACTTGTAAGCGAGTGTGACACATGGTGGCCATGGTCACCATGAGTAAGCGCTCAGTGAAGACAGTAAATGCTAGCGCGTACTAGGGGGCTTCAGCTTTTCTAGCCTGTCGGGTCAATACTATAACCTCTCTCCGCAACCCACTCGAATCTGCCACTCAAACTCTGAGAAAGTTACGGATTCTCCTTGGCCGTGTTTATTATGAGTTGCGGTCATACTCCGTGCGTTCAACACGTCTTCTGGGCTACGGTAAAGCAAGTCACGGTCAATTTAGCCTTAGCTTAAGAAGTATGCTCAACAGTCCGCGTGTAAGCATATTCTCAAGACGTTCGAATGTTTTAAACTGGACTGATTCCAGGAGGCTAATTTGCTCATTCAACTGTGGAATATATATATTGTCCATGTATGTGAGGTTTTGAGTTCATATGGTGTACAGTTGAGTCGTCCCATGTTGAACTTTAGCTCTTATTTTTGTTGCCGTTTCTTCTTTCATCATGAATTTGAGTGCGAGAAGCTCGAAATTAATCGCAAACTTCACAAATCAGCAGAAAAGGTGGCTCCCTTCACAGTGGCGCACAATGGACGAGTTAACGAGTTAATATCATCTGGTGCTCCCTTCCTCTGCGCCTCCATCGCACAGACGGGCTTGTAGCCTACGCCACAAGAATGGTACCAAATCGCAAATGATCCCTTCAGCCTACGTCAGCGTATTCGCAGGATAGACTCGCACCAATTATTTAAGCCGGTGAGCGCAATGGGAGTAAAAATGATGAGCATAGCCATCAGCAGGGAGCCGCCCACGCTCACAGTCGCCCGGACGGCCCATGGCATGCACAGCTTATAGGACCGACGCCGTCATCCCGTACCGAGAGCGGTCTCTCCTGACCGGGATTGTGAGCGCACAGCGGAGCATATAAGTACAGCGCGCGTCGGTACAGAGCTATCTGCACGCCAGCCAGTCACCTCTAGGACTTTTCAATCAGCCCACCAAACCCACTACATAATGAAGGCCTTTGCATCCTTGATCGCCATCACCTCTCTCGTCGCCGGAGCGACAGCCCAGTTCATTGCCTCTATTTCCTCTCCGGCCAACGGCACTGTTATCGCATCCGGCGCCAACTTCACCGTTCAAGTGCAGGAAGGGGTACGCACTTCCTCAGTCTAGTATTTTATGCGAACGAGCGCTGACGAGCGAACCAACGCAACGTAGATCTACGTCGAGAACGTGAACCAAGTTGGAATCGTCCTGGGGCTTGCTCCATGTAGTCAAGTAGACTGCAATGCATATGATGCGTCGCAGGAGGTTGGCGATCTCCTGTACCTCGGACCGTTCAATCCACAGTCTGGGCCTGGGGGACCGCCATCAGGCGAGCTATTTGAGAACTTCGCCGTGCAAGCGCCAGCCGGAGTATCGGGTCCCTATGCGCTCAGTCTGACGCAATTGGACCTCATCGGAGTATGTATGCTTATTGTGTTCGTGGATGCGCCTATTGATATTAAACAAATAGGCATCGCATGAGCGAGTATATACAGTCAGTAACATCGTTGTTGAGCTCCAGTAAGTAAGAAGTGAAGGTTTCGGGGTATTATATGCATGATGTCGAGTCGCTGTGTTTAGTCCAATTAAGTCATACGTTATCTCAGCAGAATCTAGTCGCCACAATGTGCCATCTGGACGGTCTGGAAGCATCTCGAGGGTCAATGAAGTGCAAAACGCATTATTGATTAGAGATCTGGAACATACATAAGTTATACTTCTCGAATTCGCATGCGCAATGCGTGACTCCGCAGTAATGTTGGCGAGATTAGCATGGCCGGCTGGAGCGGGAAAATCCAGGCTCTCCAATGACATGCACCTGCTCATAATTGTACGGATGGTCAATTAGGGCATAGACAAGTGCATCTGAGCCAGCTTCTGAGTGCACAACATGGGTTCTGTACGGTGGGCTTTGGGTTTCTCTTAACCTTCTGCTAATGTTTCAATTTCAATAAAGATGTCTGCATGAAACACTCCATGAACCCCTCCGCCGTGCTGAAACACGACTGAACAAAATATGTGAGCAGTTATTACAGATCAACATACCGCCAGCAGCAAACAAGACGACAACGATGCCGATGAAGAGGCCCGTCATGACGTACACGTCTGGACGAACATGTCGTAGTCTGAAGATGACATACTTTCAATTGTTACTTCCTCTTTCGTTTATAAGTTGTTTCATACGGATTCTATAAGCCATACCTATCGTTTTGTTCCCAAATATTCCAATGCAGAATATCGTAGGCCCGGGCCCAATACATAACCAGATCGAGATAGTCTCCTTGGATTCATTCACCCTAGACATATGCCTGTAAAAGCTCACGGTTAGTTATAGCACCTCGCCCACGCGGTAGGAGTGACGATTATCTACGACAATGGTAGGTTCGCGTGGGAGAAGCATACGATGGGGCATGTGGCCTTTGTAAGTCGTGACTCACGTATAAATATGCACTCTGCGAGTCAGGAAACGAAGGGAGCGCGCTTGGTGATTTGAACGATCCCTCAATGTGTTGTATACAATGGTTTTCCCCGTTTCAGCCGAAGGTCTGAGATGCGTAATATTGGAGGAATATTCTAACCCGCCATTTACACCTTTCAGCAATTCATCCACCAGCAACTGGACCAATGAAGGGTTGTATCTAAGGACTAAGAACCGTGAATATAGCATTGCACCCGAGCACGACTTTTCCTGAGTGAAGCAGATCGCGAGGTACATCCCAGTCGATAATGACAGTATCCGAGATTATTGAGATCATACAAACGTCGCTGCATTTCAGCGGTTGCGCTGAGCGCGGCGCGGTGCTCACATTAGTTTCAGATCAGCATATCCAAGGGGGGAAACAAGGAACCGCTGCAGGTCGACAGACGGTGCTGCCCAGTATTCTGTGCAGAGTCGACCACCAAAGAGAGGGATTAGAGATCGCGCGGAAGCTGGTCGTCAATTGTCGTGGTTGTCGCTTTGAAAGAAGAGCCTGAGACTCGAGGAGCAGCCAATGTCACAGACGCGGTGTGACAGATCCCGTGTTTTGTTACTTACCGTGACCCTGCAACAAGTGCGAGCGCCATGAGTTGTTCTCCGTGCCATTAATCACCGATGAATCGAACGCTCTAACGTCCTTCCATTGTGCACACTTACCACATGTCCGGCAAGCGTGCCATGAGGGCGCCTGAAGGAACCACCGCGTGGAGTGCAGCTTGACCTTCAGTAACAGTAACATTCCTCTCATACTATGTCTGCCTCTCACTCGGTATCCGATGTTCTCAATGACTTGGCAGCTCAGTTCTCTCAGCTAGGAACCACGGAAGAGAAAATAACAGCCGTTCTCGCTCAGCTAAACAGTCTTTCCCCCGACATACCAGCCATTGGCCATCTGCATGCAGTCGATGATAATGCACCAAACGTCGGAAACGATTTTGCGGACGCGATGGAGGCTGGCATCCTCAGACTAATTGAAGAACATGGCCTAACGCATGATTTTCAAGAGATGATGATGAGCGAGGCGCAGCGGCAAGTCTCGAACTACAATGCGTCCTTAGATAGGTCTCCTTGTGCATATGTTGATCTGGAGAGTGGATTCGGTTGTCCTAATGAAGGTACTATGCGCTGTGGTGGTTGTAAATTAAATCCTTATTGCTCAAAGGCAAGTTTTGCATCATTATATACCCTGTGCTCTGAAGTCTCAGAACACTCTGTACAGGAGTGCCAAAAAAAGCACTGGCCTACGCACAGGGCAGGTAAGCATGGTTTGTGTGCGTATGCTTCGGGCCAATAACCTCATATAGACTGCAAGAATCCAATTCGAGAAGCAGACTGGAAGCCAAAATGGGTCGTTGAGAAACGTCGTCCCGAATTCATCACCTCTGGAGGTGGGATGCAGTCAGTATACTATGATTCGACTGGCAGCATCCTACAAAATATGAATTTGTGGGTACATTGCTCGTGCTTATTTGTTGAAGATTCTCAGTAAGCTCACAAACGGATTTGGGTAGATGGGGCAACATTCCCGCTATTGACATTCTCAACCTACATCACAATGAGCAGAACATCCGTAGTGACTTAGCAATAGCTTTCATAGGTGCGTTCCACGTTGATGTCGGTGTTGATAGGAATGTGACAAAAAGCAATGTTTTCAGCATCTGGCGACCTGCGTGATGTTATTCGCACTATCAACGAGCTACCCCCAGACTACCCGGGAGAACTCACTGTAGTGCTCAACGATTCTAATCCTATGATTGTCGCCCGTAATCTTATTATACTTCTACTTTTGGGCATGATCGAAAACAAGCATCAGGCCGCGGACATCGCAGTCCACGTCTGGTATTCTGCTTTCCTGCCGAACTTGTATCACACGCAGATACAGCTCGTATTCCAGAATATTTTGTCTTCGTTCGACCACGCGAGTGGATCGTTGTCGTGTCCTTTATCCTCCAAGTCTCGTCTCGAGGGCTGCGTGGGTCGTGAGACGTTCTCTACCATCGCGCAGTGCCTTATATCGGACGCTGCATATCAAGTTGGAGATGCTCAGAATGAACTCTCTCGTGCACGGTAATGTCGAAGCATAATCCTCTGCGATTCCGCGCTGACTAATTTATTTCAGACTATATAATACGAGTGAAGATCGGCTTCACCGTCAGTATTGGCCGCTCGAGCCATCTCATCGTCTGGCCTTCCACGAATTTCGGACGTATGGACTACTACTTCCATTTGGCGCTGCGAATGCGCACTTCAACTACCCCAACCGGCTGTTATTTTCACCTACTGGCCAATGGCTACAGCCAAATAAAGTGAACCCGTTGGATTCTTGGCAGTGCGTGCAATGTTCCATTTAACTTGCACTGGTCCTGTCTTCTCACCTTCGAGCCAAGTATTCCGTCAGTCATTAAGGCAGGAAAAAAGCACGGTGCTCTCCCGATGGACATATACGGCTGCATGTATTTCTACGTCTCAGACCAGCTGCGCGAACTTGCCAACCGTATTTCCACTCTTCGCATCACGTTCAAGATGTTCAAATTGGACGCATGCGATCTTGCGTCTGACTTGCGCTCTGGGACGCTGGCTCAACATGGTCTTCCCGCTAGCATCCGCTTCGATCGGGTTGACGCGTCAAATTTGATGGACCCGCATTATTTGGGCATCGCTCCCGTTCTCGGCGCGTGGGGTCCCCTGCTCAAACAAACGCGTCATGCGACGCTTCTCGGTCACTTTATGAACTGGGTGTCGCACCACCCCCGGGCAGTACCTGGTATCCAAGACCTTCCGCGACTCATTACAAAGTGCAGGGAGGGGAAATTGGTATGAGTCAGCTTAGAGCATGCTCGCCAGCACCTAATGGATTGCCGATAGATTCCAGAGGCACCTCCAGGGAGCTCCAGGGAAGTTCGGGAAGGTAAGAGCCATGACTGTTGTCTGAATCTGTTCTCCGCATACTCATACTGGCTTAGAGTATCTACAAAAAGCGACCACATGTTACAAACAAGCATACAACACCCTGTATGACAACTCCACCGCCTTTAAAGAGTATCTTAACAAGCAGGACATCTCTTCTGTGCTCACCAAGTCCGGGCTCAAACTGAAGCACAAGCATACGGTCGTCCCTCATGTAGGTTGTCCATTATCTTCTGAGATACATTTGATCTGATGGTGGAATAGCGACTTGGAGGATCACTGAAAACCCCCAGCGCACTACCCTCATTCCCGGATACGCACAACTGGTATCTCAATGTGCGTTCTATGCATTACTATGACTGTGTTGTTTGTGATGACCTCATCCCACTTCAGGTGAAAGTCAGCGATCATACGTGGTTGGAGCGTTATATGGAAGTTGCTCGAGTATAACGCACGAAAGTATGTGTCAGATATAATGGGACAACCGGCTACAGGAATCAGAGTCTTTACACAAAATTGAGACTTCATCATCGGCATATGTCTACGCCCTTCCCGAACGCCCACGTTAGAAGTCTTTATGATCACGCAGTTGCTATAGCATCGATGTCAAGGCTTATCGTTTCATGAGACCCATGGACTGAGTTGACTGGGCACAAGTCAGCGACACGACTTTGGCCGTTGATGAGCTAACCGTCTACGGCCGACCCCAGCTGGCGGACTCAACTTGTCCATACCATCTATCTCCGTTCTGCATGCGTTTCAACATACTTTAGATATGACAAAAACATGGCGTGGTACAGAAAACGCGGTATCGAGGACTAAGTCCGGTGCCTAGTATTTTGTAAATTACAAACCAGATCGAGCAGGAATAACTGACTGTCCTAGTAGTAGTATGAAACAAGAACGATGGGACACAGGCAATCAAGTTTGCAAAATGTAT
This sequence comes from Fibroporia radiculosa, assembly GCF_000313525.1. Classification (NCBI taxonomy): domain Eukaryota; kingdom Fungi; phylum Basidiomycota; class Agaricomycetes; order Polyporales; family Fibroporiaceae; genus Fibroporia; species Fibroporia radiculosa. Next base: position 9,498 of record NW_012133173.1, on the reverse strand, counting down.
GAGGGAAGTAACATGTGCAAGTGTGCATTTATGCACTATGATCACGCCGCAGGTCGGCACGCAAGGCCATGAGAGCCTTGCCAAGCTCATTCCTACCTTTTCCATCTGCGCCAATGCCCCAGAAAGAGTCCACCTACATGGTTGAGTTTCATGAGACGATCTCAAGACATGTTGGCTCACTTACTGGACTGTCTTCAATCAGTACTCGATCTCCAGTATCGAGCAGCATTTGCCGCAAGTGTGGGTGTTGATTGAACTTCGCCTCGAGTACCTGACTCATGACAGCCATATTCACCTCGAACCAATCTGATCGCTGCAGCCGACGGAGACGTGTCGCCTCCTCCAGAGCAGCACGCGATGATGGCAGTCGCCGAATGCGCTCGGCGAGATGTGGATGACTTGAGATAAATTTTGAGGCTTGGAACACTAAGGGAAAAGTGAGTGCGAGTCCACGATGCACAGGGAAGGACACACAGTGTTCGGCGGTAGGATAGACATGACCCTCATATCTCACTGCATGTGGAGAGAAGTTGGTAAATCTGGGTGTCCGCAAGACCTCATGAGGGCGTAAGACTCTCTGAATGCCGAAGACCTCACTCGTAGTAGGGTTTGTCCCGGTGATAGAATAATATTGGTGATGCTGGCCTCAACCGAGAGCGGTGGGACGACGCTTGCGGTCGAGGGCGATGAGACGATGCGTGAGGTTGTGGGCGGTGTCTGTGCGAACGCTCGCGGTATTGCTTTGAAGATCGCAAGCGAGTCATCTCGCGTTCTGCGTCCCGAGACGGGCGAGGGGCGAGAACTTGGTGAAAGTGGCGATACGAAAAGAAATATTTGAACACCTTTGCGGATGGTGACCGGTCACTTCACACAAGAGGTGCATACCTTCAGGTCCGTCTAAGCTGTCTGTGTCGCTCGCATCAGAAGAACATCCGAAGAGCTCAAGGAATAAAGACCACAAGATATTGCACATGGACGTACTGGATGCACCGTTGGTCGCACTTGGCTCGAGTTTGCGGGCAGGCAAGAGGGCACACTGCGGGCGAAGCCGATGCGGGCGTCTGCGGGCCAGTACTTAGAGCAGATTGCCGAGCTCGCGGTTTGTCTCTCACCCTCACCGTGCCGAACGGTGACAGACAGAGGGCTCGACGCCTTGCCTCGGACTCTGATCCCATCCCAACACATCCTACTTGCTGTGCTCAAGTGTGGCCAGTGTTGCGATGTGCTCCGATACGTCGCGAGGCCCGAATACTCTCTGTACTTACCCTGGCTGCTGCAAAGCTGTCTGGCAAGATCCTGATGGTTCTTATTCAGCCTACTGCGGAAAGACTCATCTTGAGCTTGCCGCACACACGAAATCTGCAAAGGTCTGCAAGGTTTGTTATCTTCCATTATCGTTTTACTTCTGATCTCCAATCGTGCTAACATCGTGAGTGATCAGTTTTGCAAGTGCCAACCCGTCTATGTTGAGAATGGCAAAGGTGCAGTGCGCTGGGATTTCCACGTTGTAAGCTGCTCATTGCTACGACATTTGGTAGCGCACGACTTCTGCGGGATGCGCTGCGCAGCCAAATCTCGCCGTGGAGAGCAGCCGAAGACTACAGTCCATACATCGCTCGCCCTCACTGTATCCGTAGGAAGTCAATGTAAGATGACTGGATGCAGAGCAAAGGTGTTTGTAAGCAAGGATGGTGTGCCCAGTGAGTTTTGTTCGAATAAACATCGTCTGTGAGCGTTCGTTCTTGTCTTTTATTGGGCGAGGCCCTTATGACTGTCCAGTGAAGCTGTTAAGACGGGAAAATCTGAAGGATGTCTGTTGTGAGTGTTAGATTGTGGGGCCATTAGGATGATCTTCATCTTTGAACAGCTGCGTCACGCGGCCAAAGACAATTGTGAACGGAAAGCTTAGTGATTTTTGTTCAAAGCAGTGTGGCCAGGATGCTCAGGGTCTCGGTACGAAGCGTTTCGTCATGAATGGCCACGTAGTCATGACGAGCAAATACAGCTCCCATCATTCTTGGTATACCTAATACGCAGTTAACATACAAAGAAGGTCTGTGACTCAACCGTTCTACTGTATATGACGTGTCTTCTGATGTCTGGTCGGCCAGTGGCTGAGCAATTCGTTGGCGGATGGAAACATCCGACATCCAAGCCGACTGTTGTGAAGGTCATTAAACAAGATTTTATGCAGGCTTCAAATCTGATGATAACATTATCCAGATCTGGAGAGTATGTTGTGAAAAGGCGCATAATGATAAGTTTTCGCGTTATAAGTAAGTTGAGTGATGGGATCTGTGCACAATGAGCCTTACCGCAATGTCACACAGGCTGGCTGTCGAGCGCCGAACAAATCTGCCTGGTGGCAACAGTCACCGGCGCTGGCATGGCACAGCACGCGCTTGCCTTCTCGGTGACAACGAACAGGAGATGGCACTGTGCCTGTCTCCTAGTTGTTCCCTTTGTGGTATTTTGCGAGTGCGTGCTCACCTACTTTGGAAAGTGGCCAAGTGACCAATGCTGCTCATCGCTCGTTTTAGTCGTCATTCCAGGTTTCCCTAGCGGGTCGAGCAACAGCTTTCCAACGGTTTGGTCGAGGCATATATGCCTCTGCGACTTCTTCCAAGGTGCGTTACCAGATAGACTTCGCGTGTAGGCCTATGGTGTTGATGGGAAAAGCTCACCGTGCTTACATGATGTGTATCTTAGGCGAATGACTATGTCCAAGAAATCGGTGGATCTCCGTACAGAGCAATGCTTCTGAATGATGTGGTAGTAGGGAATGGTAAGAAGATGTTCAATGACGATCTCTCTCTCACTCAGGTACGTATTCACGGCCAGCTCTACCGACTCCCGATTTAATGAGATGACGATGCTGTAGCCTCCTTCTGGATTTGATTCTGTTCTGGGCGAGCCCGGAGGTGGATCTCTTAACTATGACGAAACCGTCGGTATGTTCTATTCCTTGTATCGTTTATTGAAAGCTGACTTTGGGAGCTTTGCAGTTTACCGAGTGAGTGACGTAGTTTATCATAGTTCGCTTTTTGGTGTTGACGGATTTCTTTGATAGAATGATGCCATTCGTCCAATGTTCTTGATAATTTACCGATCTTGATTGGTAATGTTTGCTGTTCAGATTGTTCATTGTCACAGGTTCTTGCTGCAAGATTTCTTGGATGGGATGCTATATTGCTTTGAATGTCGCAGATTTCAGTGATAGATGATAGACTCGGAATTGTATCAGTGTGTAACAGAAGTCGTCGTGATTTTTCTTTCCTTTCAATCAAAAAACAAGTTTAGGCTGTGATACATGTTTTGCGCATTGTCAGGCCTGTGGAACTGAGGCTCGCATGAGCATCTGAATTCATCGAAGTACAGTTTCTCGCACCAGCAGGGTGATCGACCTGGTCCTCATTCAGGTACCACGCTCCTGGGAGGGATTCGTCACTTCAACTAATACACCGAAGGATAAATAGCTCTTACTATCTCCTGTCATCGTTTTCTCGTTGTACGTCTGCCCATCACCGAGCCAATGCATCCGATTTCTCACACCATCTGCAAGCTCGTAGTCATAATCTTCCCATCGAGGATTTTCTAAGGCGCGGATTGCATGAAGACAGGATCCTGTAGCCAACCATGTTGGAAAAGTGGTGTATCCGCATAGATCAAACGCTGACCAGGCCATAGGGCGACATTGCGCCCATCTTCCTTCCCCATCTTATACCATGATCTGCAGCGTTCGCTGTAAACGGTCTAAGCAATCCCGTGGTCATAAGTAGAGGTGACCTAGACCTGGAGGTTGCTGTACGTACGTTCGGGAAATAGTGCTGCCGCATGCGAAGACATTGGACTCAGCTCGGCAGACAGATATCTTCGATGATTACAACTCACTTCTAGATACTCGTCAAAGTCTTGGACGGCCCTCCTCTTGATCTCAATACTTTTCAGTCGTTCTCTCTGCAGCTTCTTTGTCGCCTGCACAGCGTAGTCGATCTGGCGTTCGATGACCACCAGCAGTGAGCCCGAACCGACACCAGAATTGGGCCCGAGCGCCATAAACCAATTGGGGAATCCATCTGTGCACACGGCGAGATATGTGGCCGGGTGAGGCGACCATTTCTCTTGAATTGTGATGCCATTGCGCCCAATCATGGGAAAGTCAAGTTGGTAGGTGTAGTCATATCCTTTTCAGCCAAAGTCCGTCAGTAACGAGCGGAATTAGTGCATAAAAGGAACAAACCCGTTGCGCAGATGATGACATCGAGATCTTCGTGTTTCCCGTCCACAGTGGCAATTCCATTGCGCGTAATGCGCTTGATATGAGCCGGTATGAAGTCAACCTGGAACATCGAGGGATAAATTCAGTGAAAAGATTAGAGAGCGATCGTAAGCTAACATTATCTTCGCAGAGGGCTTCGAGATATCCCGGGCCAGCTGTTAGTCGTCTGCACGCGACGCCGAAATCAGGAATTACTGCATTCGAAGCAGGTCAATCATGGGTGATAGACATAGGAGTTCGACTTACGGTAATCTGCTATCCAGGGCTTCTTGGACAACTTCTTCTTCATGTGCGACGTAAACGCTGTACGGGCCGCAAGTTGTTGCTCAGTACCTTTCATGATAGCATGGTGCACGGACTAGCATCACGAGGTTCAAATCCTGTAGACACTTCACGAGATAATGGCAAACGACGTACATTCAAGTCCGATTCAAGCTCATGCCGAAATTGCTTGTAGAAAGCAGGATCTTTGAAAGCTTTCTTGTTCTCTTCAGTGAACGTATCTATCGATGGTTTGGTATCAGTGACTTCGGTAATGATCAAAGTAGACAAGCAGGCACAGTTTTCCGCATCGGGGTCGCGCTTCATCAGCTCGGCGAGCTTACTGCTAGAGAACGGAGTCGATATCCACGTCTTTCCTTTGACATAGGTGATGATCTTAGCAACTCGTGGCTGCAGCGCAGGCACGATCTGGATTGCACTTGAGCCCTGAGAACCAGAATGTGTGTCCATTGGGATCAAATGGAGCAATATGATCTGGATAACCTACAACACCAATGACACCGACTCTTTTGTCTTCCCAATTCCGCGTCGCCTCTTGCCATGTCTGCTCGCCGACGTCGAAATCTGCTGTGTGAAAGAGCGATCCTTCAAAATGCCGCAAACCCTCAATGTCGGGCCATTTCCACCTGCTCAGGCTCCCAATGCCCGTCACGAGGATATCCGCAAAGTCTTCGAATTCTTCGAAGTCTACCTGTTCAGTATTCGGCTGCTGGCTGGGAGTAGATCTGCGGATACGCAGATGCCACTTTCCCGTAGGTTCGTCATACCGTGCGTGGACAATGCGGTGCTGGAGTTTTATATAGCGCATCAATTTGTATTTGTCGACAACAGATTGCAGGTAGGCCTGAATCTCAGGGCCGGGCGCATAGAAGCTGGACCAGTTGGTCTGAAAGCAGAATCAGTAAATTACGAAATAGCGAACAATCAAGGTTTACGTACGTTGACCTCAAAGGTTAGCTGATACTAGGAGCGTATGAATGTCGAGGCTTTACTCTAAGTAAGGTGATTATACGTACACAATGCGACGGAATATCGCATGCAAGTCCACTAATGCGTCAGATATGAACCACATTGCAATTAAACTGGCTATCCCATAGAGATTGATACGACTCACGGGTATTTGTTTGTGAACCATGTTCCACCTATGCCTGCGTTCTTGTCGTATATCGTGAGGTTAATGTTTGGTATTTTCTGAGGAAACCTGGAACGATGTGAGTTCGTGAACGCGATCAAATACATTGAGAGAGTACATGCCTGATTCCAGCAATAATTCCGCTGAACCCTGCACCGATGACGACGACTCTGATGGGCCGATACTCATCTATGGAGAATCCACCCAGCTTAAAATCGTTGCCTCCAGCGAGGTCATTCGTGAGTATCGAAGATTCAGGATGAGAGGCGTCACCCATGATTTAGATACTTGGCGGCAGAAAAGAGAGGACGAGTCTTCCGTTTGCACTCCTCCCGATAAATAAGTACCAAAACATATGAGACGAGAAAGACACACCAGATTATTCATCGCGTACCCACTCTCCCTTGATTCTTTCTCTTAGCTGTGTGAGTACCTTACGGCGGTAGTTGTCTCTCATGATCATGTGAATCCGCGACACAGAAGGAAAGCGGGAAGAATGTCATGTTGATCCGGATATTGCCCAGTTCCCAGCCTACACATCCAAGACATCAATAGCATCAAAATTCTATGTCCGCGCAAACGGACATAGGGCGCAGAGGCGCCTTGGCCAACCATCTGTGCTCAAAAGCTCATAGAGTAAAAATTATATTGCAGTCAAAGGTCAAATATACGGACTAGTAAGTTGTATTCATTGGTGAACTCGATTACAAGCAAACTCTTCCGAAGATTTCTAAGTCCTCTTGCATAATCATGTGATGAAATCAGCCGATGGGACTGTGACACTTGAATAGCTCTGCGCACCTTTTCAATCTTGAGCAATTATCACGACCGGCCTTAAACGCTTCCGGACCAAGACATTGCCGTCCTGACGTGAAACCAAAGCTAGCAATACCAATGTGGCCCTCCGTGCCGATTTAATTTATTGTTGTTCGTGTTATCATTCCCGCATATCCATTCTATGCATAGCCTGTCTCTGAGAATCCCGGACCGAAATGCTCTCCAGGCTTGTTGTACATACTTCTGAGCCAACGTTAGCTGGCTAGGTGCCTCCTCCTCTTCTTTTGAGTCAAAAACAATCCATATCGACATGACAACGAAGGGATGCTGCTCAGCCAGGGTAGAAAAGAGATGAGCGGTTCTTTCTCATAAAAGGCGATCGAGGTAAGATGTCCATGTTGTGCCTTTACGATGAAGCGTAAGATGGACTTCTTTAAAATTAGTGTGATAAGGCCTTATGGAAGAGAGGACGTCGAGAAAATCAATGTTTCGCGTCACTTTCGAAGAGCGGATCAGATACAATGACTCTAATTGCTCGTTGTTCCCGAAATCAAGGTCTACGGCAAAGTTACGGGGCGAGAGAGAACTGTATATGTCCTCAATGACGAGATGTTCCAGTGAATTCCCCGCAAGACGGAGGATGTCTTGGAGGAATGGGTTCATGGATAGAATCGTACCCAGCCTGCGCAAACGAATTATGGGATACTGAACCAAGAGGTTCAAGTCAGCCTCCGAAAAGCAAACGAGAGTGTCAATGGCCTGAGATTCCACAGCGGCATATGTGGAATTTTCTGAAGGCAGGTGAGAGGCTGCAGGGTCAAATGGATGGCTGACAACGTTCTCCAGAGATAGTGTCTCGAGAGCAAGACAAGCTTCAAGTAGATGGTGAAGATCAATCCCTTCGAACATGACCCTCTTCAATTGAATGCTTTCCAGAACAGGGAAGAGGACTTTCAAATCAAGCGCAGTCCCACTCGGAGCACGAAACACGACGTCGGAGACGACAAGATGTTCAAGTCGCGAGAGAGCCGCAAAAGCCCGAGGCCATTGATATTGGAAAGTACTGGTCCGCATGGAAAGTGTCATGGATATGGTCAGATGCCTAATTATGGATCCGATGTATGGCGAGTTCCCGAATATACGTTTGAAAATGTCGAACCCTATGTCTCCTCGGACGGAGAGCGTAGAGAAGAGATATATACGCGTAGTCGGAACCCACCCACGACACACGAGTGAACACGCCCGGAGCGTGCCGTGGTCGTCGCAGAGATTTCCCAGAATCTGGTCGCATGTTTCCTGAGGTAGTAAGGGGGGTCCGCTTGTTGCCATTCCGCTATTTTAAAGTAAATCTAAAATGAATGGGCGACCGCGGCTACACAGCGATGGGTTTGCATAACTTACGAAGGAACGCAGCAGCTCGCTGCAACACCTTCCACAGCACCTCAGCCAATTGCTATTTAAGGTATGTTATAGACGGTCGACACGAGGAGTAGCCGCTGCGGAAATCTGAAGTGACTTCAGCTACAAATGCAGGGAGGGGAAGAGAAGATAGTGAACAAGAAGATAGGTAGAAAGCAACCTTATTTCAAGGCGATATCGTCGTGGGAGAGCATCTGCGCACTCAATATTCATCACGTGTCGGCGTTAGCTTTTCATTCTGTTGAACGAAGCCGAGGTACATGCAAGATACTGCTACTGCAGAATAAGGCTTGGTGGTGCTTACCTGAAATTTGTTTCGCAAGTTTCTATTCATCGTGCCATCTTACAATGTCTTTGGAAAACCTTGATAGGCATAACCTTCAATCTCACTGGGCGGCAGTAGGCATATGTACGTCTTACCTCTAGATCCGGTGTCATCGTGGTCTTCAGACAGGTGGATTGCCACCAATTACCATGTCAATATGTTATCGTGCTTGCACTTCCCCACGCCCGTCCCGGAGCCTCCGACGCGTCAAACTTTCAGAGATGGTCATTCCGAGTCAGAGTATACGCGTTGTGCGTACGAGAAAGGGAGCACAATTGTAGGTCCAGCCAAGCAGTAAAGTCTGAGTCCATGACAGACAATTCGGGAGGGCAACGGACTCGGCGGAGAAAACGATTCATTTTGGGGCATTCAGTTGACTAAGCTTCGTGCGCGCTGCTCGATGCACCAATTGCAGAAGAGGAATGGCGCGTCAACGTACTCTGAAAACGCCGTAAAGGTGCGAAAGGGAGCAACATCGAGTCTCTGGCAGTGAGGTGTGCCCCTCCATCTGTGTGCTTCCGTCTTGCTATGTGTGGGCGTCAATGCGACTGTCAGGATGCGTACGAGGCTCTGGGTAGTGGGCGTAAGGTTCTACCTAGAGAACTGAGACGACGTCTCGCGTTCGCTTCCCATGTGGTGCGGGCGTGGATGGCAGCTGCTATGCCAGCCGGTGCCGGACGAGGACCTCGTGGGTATCCGTGCTCTCTAAGTGGCGTTCGCGGCGGATGGTGTAGGTAGAAAACATAACGTGTAGTATGGTAGTGCAATAGTACTGGGTTGTCGCGCGTACATAGACCTCTGTACCGGGTCGAGCGTCATGTGATTTACACGATCTTTACTAATCTTAGATCTATCCTCCTCCTCCTCCTCCTCCCCTTTACATAATTGCCGGCCACCGTGAGTGTGGCTGCACTTAGTAGGTACCGTCGAGTCCGTCGACCCGAATGTCAACCTTCTGGCGCAGCACCCGTGAATCATAGTAAGGCTGATTGTAATCAAGTCTAGCTCTAGCATTGCGAAAGTAGCTCAATCTGTCATTGTTATGTCAACGTTTGTCTAAAACATGAGGTACATGAGGTCTAAACACCCGGGTGGCAGTGAATATGACCGCTGACGTTCGATCCGCGTAAGCTGTCGAAGAGTAAATACAGGCACATTGTTGGTAAATAGATGGCCAAATCAGCAGTAGATACTGCATCATCCCGGAATTCAATTCATTTGTAGCCATCCTCCCACCAACATTGACTGGCCTGGGGAAGACCATTTCATTGTAAGCGAACCCGC